>NC_056734.1:523997937-524215437 GCF_019279795.1 Protopterus annectens
ATAAATAAAAAATATAGGAAAATCACACGTGAGCATGTATATGTGTGTGTATGTTTATGTTTGCATTGTGTGTGCATGCATGAGAGTGAGTAACAGTGAGAGATACATGAGGCATTTCTAACTGCAACAGGCAGCATCCTTTCATTAAACATTAATAGTTATGAAACTCTTAATGATAGGCATTTTTGACTGACTTCAATCCTCAGTGAAAGCAAAGCCTAGACAGTAAAGGGGTTGAGGGGTGGGATGCAATGAGTTGCAATGCTTGCATTCTGTCTATTTGCATGTTTCATGCATTTTTTCACAAGCATCCAAAGTGGCTCCATGTGTGTGTGTGTGTGTGTGTGTGTGTGTGTGTGTGTGTGTGTGTGTGTGTGTGTGTTTGTGTGTGTGTGTGCACCTTGTTCAGGACCTGATCCCGTGCCTTACAGCCAGTGAGTACAGGGGAATAAACTAAGCAGATAAGAAGAATGAATAAATTTAAAAAAAATCACTTAAATGGTTGGCAGCACAATTTTTGCTCTGCTTCTTTTCAGTTTTTCTGACAGGATTTTATATGACAAACTGAATGAATAATTTAAGATCATAAGTCAATTCTATTATACAATTTGGAAGAAGACTTACGTTTTTGTGATTTTCCTAATTTATTTTCCTGTCAGAAATTTTATTAGTAATTTGGAAATATGAGCCACTTTAAAGTTACTTCTCAGGAGAGCATTATAAAAAAAGGAACCACAATCTATTCCGACCAACATCCAGGATTTCTCAGTTAAAATGGATGTGTGTGATCAAAATGGACAGTATAAAGGAATCTAAGAAGCAAATGGACTTATTAAACAAGGTTGTTAAGAAACAGTCAGTACAGATTTCAGCAACAAGAAGAAGCAATGAATGACCTGGATGGGAGGAGGAAAAGGAAAACCACATAAAATGTATACTGAAACAGAATACTTTGCTTTTGGAAAAAAATGAAAACCTGGAGAGTAGATCTAAAAGGAATAACATCAGGATATATGGAATCCCAGAGAGGGAAGAAGGAGACAATATGCTTCTGTTTTTGATCAACTTGTTACCTACAATTCTAGACTTACCTGAAGCACTCTCTTTTTGCATTGAGAAAGCTCACCGGTCTCTGTCAAACTCTTCTCTAACAAACAATCCACCTTCTCCCAAATCAATAATTTTTAAATTCCTTTCAAGTCAAGATAAAGATCTGGTATTAAAGACAGCTTGGTCAAACTCTCCAATAAAAATGAAAGGAAACATTATCAGACTTGATAATGACTGTTTTTCTTCAGTGATGTTTAAAAGAAAAGCCTGCATTCCCTTTATTAAAATTGTAAAGAAGCTGAACATTAAATCTCAACTTATTCTTCCAGCAAGAATTAAGATTCAGCTTCCTGAAAGCAGAAAACTTTTAATACACTTGAAAAGGCTCTGGACTTTGGCCAGAAGAAAAAAACGTTTAAATAAAACTGAAGAGATGGACTAGTCTCTATATAGCCTGAAGAGACAAGTAGCAAGGAATGGATGAACTACTAAAGAAAACACAGTAAAAAAACCTTAAAAGTGATGCTTACATTGTCTTTCTGTTCTAATTTATCTCTTAAATATTGCTTTGATATCTTCTTGGGAATGTCACACATCATAAGGTAAAATCCCTTTATTTAATTCAGTGATTCTCCCTTTATTAATTGATGCTTGTCTCCATTAATCTTATTCGACTTGCTAGCTGCAGTAGTTTGTGATCAATGGAATATCTTTAGTTTATAGTCTTTTCTTAAATCCATATATAAATACCATTTTCTATACATTACTTCATTTATTTTTTGTTGTTGTTTGTTTTTAAGTATATGTATTCATTTTGAGTCTTAGGATGGTTTCTGTTCAAATGAGTCTCTTTCTTCATGCAGCATATATTTTAATTACAACAATTAATTTGAATTTTCCTTTTCTTAAATCTGTTTTATTAATGTATTTTTGGTTTGCTGTTGTGGTTTTGTGTACGTTATTCAGTATTAGCAGTGCTATCATATTATTTAACTGTAATTAACCTTATTTTGAAGCAAATGCCATAAATGTTTTTTTTTTCTTCACGTCATGTCTCATCTGTACGATCGTGAGCCAGATTTCAATATAAGTAACTTATTTATCAGTCTTTTCCCGCTTTTAGTAGATTATAAACTGAGAATGTGGTTTTAGATGAATTTCAAGCTTTTATTCACTCATTGCAGCAGCCCAGCTTTATTTTGGATTCTTTTATGCAGGCAGAAGTGCTCCTTGACCTTTCACCTGTTGAAAAAGAGGAAGCACTTGCATCAGAACATTCAAACGTGCAGAAATGAAGAAAATCCACATAAAGAGAAGTTTTATTCTTCATTTTATGATTAATTTATTTAAATTATATTATGTGCTGCTGTGTACCATTTTTATATTTGTATCTTTCGGCTTTTCCCAGTTAGGGGTCGCCACAGTGGAACTCCGGTCCGCTAATGATTGGCAGGGGATTTTTACGGTGCCAAGTTGAAAGCCCGATGCCCAACCTTCAAAGAAGGCACACCCATTCATGCGTGCACCTACCTGCATATCTTTAAACATCACCCAACCATGGGGAAAACATGCAGACTCCACACAGAAGGTGCTCCAGCCGAGAATCAAATGGAAGAACCTCTTGCTGTGAGGCAACACCGCTAACCGCTGCACCACTGTGACCTGGTTGTGTACCATTTTTATATAGTTTTGTTTATTATAAGTATTACATTTGTTCTAAGTATTATACTTTGTTAAACAGAAGAAAGTTACTTCTTAGTCACATAGTGATTATATGCTATAATATAATGAAGTTATTATTCTTTAAGTTAATAGTTAGGTAGATTATTAAAAGAACTATGAAAAATATGATACTTCCAAAATGGATTATTTAGTGCTGTTTTTGCTTGGTATGAGCACATATGTCTTGATCTTTAGCATTTAAGGCCTTTTCTTCTGTTGGCTTCTTGTTGCTTCCTTTTTTATATATGTTCACTGTTAAGTAATGGGTTTTCTGAATGTTAGGTAGGCATTCTAGAATACCTAAGATATAAATATAATTTGAGCAGAGCATATGATTTAAATGTTTTCTAATATATGGGTTTAAGAGCACTATTTTGTTCTTTCAGCTTTTTGTGTTCATTCTTTTGTTGATTAATGTGTTTTGATACCTTTTGACTGTTTTCTGTAATAAGCCCATTCACAAGATTGCATTTAGTTATCATTTATCATTCTTCTGTTAGTTTCTTTGGGTGATGGAATGTAGTTATGTGCAATTTATTTTCATATTTCTGTTATGACAGTTCTGAAGCTGATTTGTTTATACATACATATATATATATATATATATATATATATATATATATATATATACACACACACACATTGGTATATAGGATAGTATTCTGTTTGGCTGGATGATGGGTAGAGGGGTCAAAGTAATGTATACTTAATAATGGTTCAGGTTTATGTAAGTTGATATGTTATTTCCATGGTCTGGTTGCTTATACAAGAATTAAAATGTAGTTTGTTTCGAGTGTTTAAGAATTTAATAGTCTAGAGTGTCCTATACATTTTCTTATGCCTACATGACAGAAATATAATAGAGAAATGTTGGTTCTAACACATTTTATTAAGATATGGGATTGTTTATTTGAAATACTTTGACTATTCAAATAACTTCTTAGTTGTTATATTATGAAGGTTTGTTTTTTAGTAGGGTCCAATGTTTGTTAAGTAATGATTCTTTTAACTGTGGAGAAAATATGAAACAAGGTAAAATGAAAGGCAGTAATCCAGAATAAAATACTTTAACAAATAAATGTACGTAAGCACTTTCACAGTATTATTAACTGCTACATCAGAGGTTCATCCACCCACTTCTTCCTTGCATTTAAATAATGTAGCTCATTACTTCCTCAATAAACAGTTAAGCCCCAATTAACTTAAAATTAAATAAATTCAAATATAATACATGTTAAAATACTTTATAAAACAACATATAATAAAATACATTATATATATATATATATATATATATATATATATATATATATATATACTCTCTGTTACATGTGTGTACAGGAGACTTTATCTCCTTAATGTTCTAGCTTTAAGCAAGGATTTTAAAGGGACCTTGTTAAGTCCTTTGCAGAAGTCTGTTCTTAGCCTGACTATCCATTTGGTCTCATTCACCTCAGTCCTATTCTTGATGTCTCCATCCTATCATCTATTCTGGTTCTATCTATGACCATAAATTTAAAATTATGTGTATTTTGTGTACTCATGACATGTTTGGCCAGTGCATTAGTTGTTACTCAGTGTTGAATGTCATATATATGTTCTCTTATTCTATTCTTAAACATTCTGTCTGTTTTTCCTACATAGAATGTTCTGCATACCTGGCAATATGTCAGGTATACAATGTGATCCGTCTTACAAGTACCCACTATCATAAACCAGAAAGTCTTACTGAAATCAGGGTGTTCAAACTTCCCTGTTGAATCAATGTACTTGCATTGATTGCATTTATGGCAAGGTTGTGTGACCCCTTGGATATTGTCTGCTCTGTATGGAATGTGTTCTTTTGGGTAGCATAACATCCTTTTGATATTCCTTACATTCTTACATAGGACTTTTGGCTTTGGTCACACTATATTCCTAATCTCAGGATCTGCTGTTAAAACTGACCAATATTTCTTATAAATATCCAGGACTGGCCTGACATTATTGGCATATAGTACAGGCATTCTGACTTCATTCCTTCTCTTATTTTCATTGCTTCTGACTCCAACAAATGCTCTATCGGAGTAATATACCTTAGCTACTGTGTCCCTCAATCCTTGCACTTCCTTTAAAATTGTGGAAACTTTATCTTCCTTGTACCCCCTATTCAATAATCTATTCTCCAGCTGTAGTAATTCATACTGGTAACCACTTTGCTCTATACTTAATCTGGATAGCCTCATGCCTTGCCCTTTAACTATATTGTTGAATATGTGTTGGGGATGCATACTAGTTCTATGCAACAAACTGTTCCTATAACACTTCTTTTTGTGCTCTTCAGTGTTGACTCTTCCATCTGGATGTATAGAAATCTTAACATCCAAAAAGTCTATGCTGTTATTTGAATAACTCATTGTAAACGTTAAAAAGGGAGCAGAGTTATTTATAAAATCATAAAATATCTCTAGTTCTTCTGTGGTTCCTAACCATACAATAAAGAGGTCATCAACAAACCTGCAGTAAAACCCGACTAGATGTTGGAAGGGCCTATTCAATACAAATTCTTTCTCCCACACTAGCATTACAATATTGGCGTAGCTATTGGTACACGAAGTGCCCATACTTATTCCAACCTTCTTGCATATATATCTAGTGGTAAAAAATAATTATATTATTGTCAAGTACCAATTCCATTAAAAAACTGTACAGATCTGTGATCTTATTGTCCAATAGGGCCTCCCCTCTCAAATACCACTGTAGCATTAAAATACCACTGCCATTAGGAATCATTGTAAATAAGGATTGAACATCCAGTGTGACAAGCCATATTCTCTCTATATCAGCCCTTCCCTTGAAAATCCAAACGAAAAAACGCTGCTGGATACTGCTGTTCTCCAAAATTTAAAATTTATTGTATCACAAGTCACAAAAAGATGAGCGCTTTCGGGCTGTAGCCCTTCATCAGATAAAATTCCACACACAATCTCAATAATTTAAAAAACTCCACAGCCAATGAAAATCTAATAAAAAGCCCGCCTATTCTTAAGGGCTGGCTTAAGGGGGACAACATCATTCAGCCCTGGGTTTCTATGGGCTGTCATCTCCAGAATCCATTTGGATTCTATTAACTCCGTTAACTGTTTGATGTCCCCCCCCCGTTATTCAATTTTATATTCACTATTACCCTAAACTTAAATCCATGTGTTGGGTTGTCCCTAATGTGCCTATAATAGAGCATTGTGCTCATCACAATTCCTTATACTTGACAGATGCTGTAGAATTCTGACCTTCAACATATTATTGGTTTTTCCAATGTAGAAACTGGGGCAGAACTGACATTCAGCCAAATAGACCACATCTGTTGTCCTACATGTGGCCCTCCCCTTCAGAAAAAACATTTTGCCATTGACTGGATGTTCAAATGTTGTCTCCTTATTGATATAGGTACAAGCCTTACAAGATCGTACGGAAAAACTGGAATATTATTACAAGTGACAATAGTCTGAAAGATATAGCTGGTAGTAACCCACAATTTGGTTATAGGAGGAACAGAAACCTGAAAGACATGCTATGTAAAGAAAGGACTCCTAGCAGTGGTAGAATTTTCAAGAATAGTGTGGGAACTGTTCCTTGCAGATCATCATATATGCATCATAGCTTTACATTCAAAAGGGGAAATGTTAATAGCTGGTGATTGTAACTGTGTTTTATCAAAAAAAGATACTACTTATGATAAGAAACCCATACTATGCTCTGTTGCAAACAATTTGGATAATTTTATAGATACAATGAATATGAGAGATATTAAGGTTGGGAAAATGTTTTAATTATACCCTCTATTCATATAGATTTGGTACTCAAACAAATATAGTTAAACCCTCGGATTCTCTAAAGCTTGCACGGAGTGCAAGATGAGTGCTGGAGTTCACGCAGGCAATATGTCTGCCGTGCGATCCAGGAACAGCCGTCAGGGGCATGCACGAGAGCTCCAGCACTAATCCTGCATGGACTAAGCCCTGGTATGAAAATCACCTAATTTACAGTAGAAATCCATGCAAATGAGGTGATTTTGCAATCCAGGAAGCTTGCAATAGTCCGTGCAAGACTAGTGCAATATGCAGAAATGTACTCAGTAACAGAGTACACTTCTGCAAATTCCAAAACGGAGCTATGACAGCTCAAAATAAAGGCTGCATATCATTGAGGAAGCATGTCAATGGCCAAGTATAAAGCCATTGGCATTGCAAACTATTTAAAAAATAAAAAAAATGTTTACCTTTTTTTTCGCAGAACTCGGCTGTTTAAGCATAGGGCAGCGGTGCGCAAACGGGATCGGGGGTAAAATAAGAAAATAAACTTAAAATGAGCATTCTAACTAAAAGCAGTATTCTGTCATGCAAGTCAATGGCAGGCAGAAGACAACCTGGCCAGTGAGTAATGGTTGCTAAGAGGGGAGGCTCAGTCTGTGACATGTAACTATGCATTAGCAGACAATCCTATGCAAATGAGGGGAAGGATAGTGAATCCCACATTTCCCCAGGGTGTGAGGCAGGTCCCAAGAGTGTAAGAGTATAAATAGCTGGGTGCAAGACTAGGATATAGGTAACATCATGGGGGGGGGGGGGTCAGGCATACTGTAAGTGGATTGAGCCCTGTGGCTCAGGATTGCTCTTAGCTTAGCACAGCTAAGCTAGAGGTGTGTCCAAACTGCCTAGCACTCTTTACAAAGTGTAAGCGGGTGTGCACACCACGCACCAGGTTTTACAGGAAGAAAAAGGAAGTTAAATCAGGAAATAGCAGCTCTGTGCACATTTGCACACTCCTTTTGCGTGGCGCGCACACAGGCTTAAAAGGGAGGCAATGGGAAGGGAAAACAGCAGTAGAAAGGTAATCAAGGAGAACTAGCTTAGCTGGCAGGTGAAATGTATCAAAATTAGCCAATATGCCTTTGATAAACTGTTTCATCTGCTAGTTCCATCACAACTCTGTATTATTTCTAATGCTTGTTAACTATTTGAAATTATTTGTTTGAACATTTTAGAATTGTATAAATTATCAACAATAATCTATTGTACTTAGACTGTTTTGGAGCTTTTCTCCCCAGGACTCCATTGAAAACGGGTTCATCTTGGCCCAATGGACTATCCTGGTAAACCAACTGTAAATAAATAAATAAATAAATAAATTGCACAGACAGCAGAACAGCCCAGGCCAGAACACTACTATAAACTAAGCAAACCCCTTTCCTCTCTGGTTTTTCCGGTGTATACAAGCGAGGAAATTTTAACAAACAAACCTACAAAATGAGAAGGGCTGCACCAGGCAACATAGAACAACATGTGCAAGAGGCTGAGGGTGGTGAGGATTTGAATGCTGCTGAACAACCCACAGTGAGGAGATGGAGAAGAGTGTACAGACCCAGGGTAACCTACCAGGGGCTACATGTGCTAGAGATAGTGGAGCACTATAGGGTGAACAGAGACCGCCTACAGCAAATTGTTGAGCTGTGCCAGCCACACCTGATACACCAAACTGGCCAAGGGGGACCCATCCCAGTGGATACCAAGGTATGTGTAGGCCTAGGTATACTAGCCACAGGTACCTCCCAAAGCACAACTGGGGATATAATGGGGATCTCACAGGCAACAGCATCCAGAGTATTCCACCAGTTCCTGGATGCCAGGGCAGCACATGCCAGTGAGCACATATATTTCCTCAACACACATGAGGTGCTGACCAGCAATATGCATCTCTTCCACCAAATAGCAGAATACCCTGAGGTAGTGGGTGCTATAGACTGCATGCACATATGCATCAAAGCACCACCTGGTGAACAGGGTAGGGCCTACATCAACCGCAGGGGCATCCCCTCCATCAACTGCCAGGTCGTGTGATGCCCAGGGCATTATAATGAATGTGTGCTGGCTGCCCTGGAAGCTATGACGATTCACGCATATGGCATCGGACGCAGCTGTACCACAGATTTGCCAATGTGGACATCCCCTACAGTCACCTAGTGGGGGATGCTGGGTACCCACTGAAGCCATGGCTGATGACACCCATCAGAAATGCACACACACCTGAACAACAATGCCATAATGAGTCACACTCACAGGCCAGACATATAATAGAGCATGTGTTTGGGATGCTCAGGTCACAGTTTCGGTGTCTGAACACATCCGGTGGAGCCTTGTAGTATTCACCAGCTACATATACCCAAATTGTTATGGTATGTGCTATGCTACACAATATGATCCTATGGAAACAGCTACAACAGGAATAGCATGGGGCAGGGCTACATAGCCCCCCACCAATGCCAAGGCATGTACAGGCACAGAGTGACTCGGAGGAGGAACAACCTGAGCCTGCCCCAGTAGGCAGAAGGAGGCATGCACAGTATGACCTGGCCTTGGTGAAGAGGCAACGCATAGCATATGCACTAACACAGTAGGGACCCAGGGAATGATACCTCTCGCTGACTCACACAGACAGTAAAAGGGATGCCAAACATGACACTATCTGTGCTCAACCATGTATAGGGAGTGTACTATGTCCATCTGACAAAGGCAGCCCTCCAGTACCATCCTCAAGTCTGCCATACCCTCACGGTAAGTCAATCAACCTACCAATTGCCAAATGGAGTAGAATGTGTCGTTACCTGTGGCTATGGTATGGATGTGAGCATCCAAGGGAATTGGGTGGGTGAATGTTATGGCAGCAGACAGTAGACACCCATTGTGGCACCATGACATCTATAACACATACTGGAGTCACCATAGTAGCCAGTACTACCCAGGGTGACACAACCCACTGCAGGAAATGGGCTGAGTAACATGTGTGTCCATAAGACCCACACATGCCAGTCAGGAAGGTGCACATACCCAACAACAGTTTCAGCCAGCACAACAGGTTAGACAAACACAAACAAATGCTGTACTATTGCCTCTGAATGAGCCCTATGGGTAACCCCCCCCCCCAGGCGAACACAGACAGACTACAGCAGGCCAGGCAGTTGGATGTAAGTTGTGAGGGCTAGGAAGTCAGAAACTAATATGTAGGTAATTAAAGCTAAGATCTGTAGTACACTGGTATGCCTCTAGCCAACACGATAGGTAAGACTACAGACTGAAATGGAGTACCTGACATACCAGTACAGTCCTAACAAATGTGTACAAGTGTCAGGTGTGCACCCCCATCCTACGTACACTTATAGTAACAGTCAGGTGTGCCCCCCCACTCATGTGTAGAAATGTAGAAACAGTCAGGTGCCCCCCCCAGCTATGGGGAAATGTAGCAACAGTCAATGCCAAATGACCGATGGATACCCTGCAGACACAGCATGCTACCTGTCGGTGTACAGCACAAAGGTCAGCACCGTAGTACAAACTACCTAGACATGATCCACATATGCAATACAGATGGCCATACAGGGCATGCTCACACACTTAGAGGAATGAAGGCAATGTCAGTCAACAACATACTGAAAGGTCATACTGGGCATGCTCTCACACTTAAACACATGAAGGCCATGTCTGCAAACACCAGTGGACCAGACATATCTGGCAGTCACAGTTCATAGTGCAGACACATGTCAGTATGCACCACTCCTGCCTTGCACACAATGGATAGGAATACAAACATACATGTAAGGACAACACACTATAATAAGACAAAGGTAGATGGACATAGGTGTGTGGAAGAGGGTGACTGTGAAAAGGAGCCATCCAGGCCTGTCCCACCCAGCACACAGCCAAAGGGCCCCAAACACGAGGTGCAGATGTCACTCACTGCAGATACTAGCCACCAGTGTCTGTCAGCATGACAGCCGATGTGGTGCATGTGCCAGCTGTGCAACATGGCTGTGCAACATGACTGTACAAGGAAGTAGTCGTCTAGTAGCTGTATACCCGTACCTGTGACATATGACCCCTTGTGTTCCTGCATGTGGCATGTCAACCCCTACATGAATGGGTTATGGCCCATGCACACACCGCCCTCCCCATAGCAGCATTATGGCAAGCCTGCTGAGGTCATCCAGTGTGTAATACACCTTTGGGAGAGCTGTAGCTCAGTAAACTCCGTGGCGCATCCCATAACTGTGTACTGCTGTAATGATAAACTAGTTAGGTAGTAGTTCTAACCCCAGACTTGGCAATTGTGTGAGTGTGTGTGTTTGTGTGGGTGTCTGTCTGTCTCTGACTGTTGAGGGAGAAATGCTTTTTAGGCTACTCACACTCCGTACAATTCATATACTCAGTTTTGGCAAGGCTGCTGATGTCACTCACCTAGAAATACACCTCTGGGGAAAGTCATAGCCCAGTAATCTCCATAGCATGTCCTGTAACTGTGTACTGCTGTAGTGTGATAAAGTAGCTAGGTAGGTGTTCTAACCCCAAACCTGGCAACTGTGCATTTGTGTATGAATCTGTGTGTGTGTCTGAGTAGAGAGCAATGCTTTTTAGGCATTATAGCCCAGTAATCTGTGTAGCACTCCTGTAACTGTGTACTGTTGTAGTGTGATAAAGTAGTTGGGTAGATGTTCAAACCCCTGACTTGGCAACTGTGTGTGTGTGTGTGTGTGTGTGTGTGTGTGTGTGTGTGTGTGTGTGTGTGTGTGTGTGTGTGCCTGACTGAGTAGAGAGCAATGCTTTTTAGGCTACTCACACTCATCCATCTCTCATATACTCAACTTTGGTAAGGCTGCTGATGTCACTCACCTGGAAATACACCTCTGGGAAATTCATAACCTAGTAATCTCCATAGTGCATCCTGTAACTGTGTACTGCTATAGTGTGATGAAGTAGTTAGGTAGGTGTTCTAACCACAGAACTGGCAACTGTGTGTGTGACTGAGTAGAGAGCAATGCTTTTTAGACTGCTCACACTCCATACACATCATATACTCATCTTTGGCAAGGCTGCTGATGTCACTCGCCTAGACATACACCTTGGGGAAGGGTGTAGCCCAGTAATCTCCATAGCATGTCCTGTAACTACGTACTGTTGTAGTGTGATAATGTAGTTAAGTAGATGTTTCAACCCAAGACTTGGTAATTGTGTGTCCATGTGTCTCTCTCTCTCTCTGTCTTTGACTGAGTAGAGAACAATGCATTTTAGGGTACTCACACTCCTTAGAATTCATATACTCAACTTTGGCAAGCCTGCTGATGTCACCCACATAGAAATGCACCTCTGGGAAGATTGTAGCCGAGTAATCTCAGTAGCGTCCAGTAACTGCTTACAGCTGTAGTGTGATTTAGAACTGTGGTAGGGTTCCATCCCCACCCATGGCAGTTCTGGATGTTTTGTGTGTGTTCCAATGTTTGTGTATGGAGGAATGCATTATAGGCTACTCACTCGCAGTAGATTTCGAATGCCCTACTTTGGTACTCCTGCTGATGTCATTCATTGTGAAATACAACTTTATGGTAAAAGGTCTGTAGTAATCCCTGTGGTGCGACCTATAACTGCTCCATGCTGTAGTGTGATATAGGCCTTTGTCAGGGGTTCAATACCCACACATGTCACTTGTGGATGTTTTGTGTGTGTCTCACTGTCTGTGTAGGGAGCAATGCATTTTAGGCTAGTCACCTGCAGTACAGTTGAAATGCCCTTCTTTGGTAATCCTGCTGATGTCATTCATTGTGAAATACACCTTTGGGGAAGGATTTCTCTAGTAATCCCTGTGGTGCATCCTATAACAGCTCCATAATGTAGTGTGCTATAGACCTCGATCCAGGAATCTATACCCACACATTTCAGTTGTGGATGTTTTGTGTGTGTCTTACTGTCTGTGTAGGGAGCAATGCATTTTAGGCTAGTCACTCGCAGTACAGTTGAAATGGACTCCTTTGGTATTCTGGCTGATGTCATTCAATGTGAAATACACCTTCAGGGAAAAAGTACTTCAGTAATGTCTGTGGCGCGTACTATAACTGCATAGTGCTGTAGTGTAGTAAACTAGTTAGGTAGGGGTTCAACTCCCAGACATGAGAGGTGTGTGCGTGCGTGTGCGTGTACGTGCGTGTGTTTGTAACTCGTATCCTGTGTAGAGGTGGGTGTGAGTGTGTGACACCTGTGGGCAATGTGGAGGGGGTTTTGCTTATTTCTTTTATGGTGGCCCTACTATATATCACGTCAACCATACAGGGATAACAGATGTAAATTAGCTGAGAGGTTGGGGTGCAAAGCTATACCCATACATGTGACATCAAGGCCAGCCACGTGTATGGCTGTGGAGGGATGCCTATTCGTACAAGACGTATAGTGTGTGGGGCCTCTCAACCCCATTAATGCTGCATGTGGACATATGTGTATTTGTTAATCTGCCATCGCTATCTACAGATGTATGGCCATCTATACCTATATAGATTTATATATCTGCTAATATGTATATATAAAACTATGTCCGTATACACCTACATAGATATATATCTGCATACACATATGTAACTTGCTGTGTGTATGTAGACATATAGGTGTAGACACATATATGTGTTGATTTAGGCATATGCATGTATATCATATATATTGATATATATGTATATAGTTTTAGAAATTAATAGATATATGTATATATCTACATATCTAGATATGTTGTATCTGTTTAGATATTAATATAGGTACACACACATACATCTAGATGTTGGTATACATTCTCTGTACTGTTGCATGACTGGACTGGATGATATGTTTCTGAAAAAATCAAATCTTTTTGTATATGTCCTGGCTTAGTGGTAAATTACTTTGTCCATGGTGTGCAGGGTCCTTGGTTTGAGCCTTGCAAGAGCTTTTTATTTTGTTGCTGGGCAGAAAACAGCTCATTGGATACACAGTGATTAAGGCACTTTAAAGCAGTTGTAAGCAGGTTTGCCTGGGTTTGCGCAGAGCTAAGCAATGCCTACACAGGTTAAGCAATTCAGTAGCTAACTGAGTATAAGAAACTGTAACCAGACATTAGCAATGCTTACCTCCACACAAACCCACGCAAACCCACATACAACTGCTTTAAAGTGCCTTAATCACTCTATATCCATCGGCCCTTGTTCTGCTTAGCAACAAAATAAAAAACCACTGCTAGACTCGAACCCAAGAACATGTACACTATAGCTAAAGTGATTTACTTCTAAGCCATCTCAGATATACATAACCTTGCTGTATTCACAAACATATTATCCAGCCTAGTCATTAAACAGTACAGAGAATGTATTCCAACATGTAGATGTATGTGTGTGTGAAAATATATTAATGTCTAAACAAATACAACATATTGATATATGTTGTTGTGTCTTTCGGCTTTTCCCAGTTAGGGGTCACCACAGCGGAACTCTGGTTCGCTAATGATTGGCAGTAGATTTTTATGCGCCAAGGTGCCAGCCCTGACGTACAACCTTCGACGAAGGTACGCCCATTCATGCATGTCTCCACACAGAAGACGCTCTAGCTAAGAATCAAACAGGACAGTGTCTTACTGTGTATATGTAGACACATATATATATATATATATATATATATATATATATATATATATATATATATACACACACACACACACACACACACACATATATGTAAGCAGATATTTATATCTATATAGGTATATATGGACATACATCCGTAGATAAAGTGGGAACATAGCAGAAACATATATGCACATTAATGGGGTTGACAGGCACAAACAACATACTTCATGCATGAATAGGTATTTTCCCCCACACCCAAACACATCTGCCTTGCGATACACTACCAAATGTTGCAGATACCATAACCAGGACCTTATACGGCAAGGGCACAAGATGTTAACAGTACTCCATCCCACCTGTATGATGTCAGGCTGGTATCAGTAACATATCATGTAGTACAGTCAGGCTCATAATGACTCCCATTTTGCAGTCAACTGTTACCTTTGTTAGTCAGAGTCCTGTACTGTTGGCCTGTAGTTCAGAGATGTGAATGCCAAACAACAGAGGTCCCAGGACTGAACCCTGAAGTACTCCACTTGTCACTTGTCTGGGGATGGATTTGGAGTCAATTACACCTACAGTTTGGGTTCTGTCAGTAAGCCATGTGGCAAACCATCAAGTGGCATAGGGATGTATGGACGGATTAGTATGTTAATCTATGTTTCCAGACTGAGGGAATGGTGTTGAAGGGCTAGGCAAGGTCCACATAGGCTTTGTGAACTGCCTTACCCTCTTCAACAGCTATGCAGACTGAGTCAAAGCAGTCAATCAGTTTCAGGAGACAAGACTGGCCTTCCATGAGCCCAATCTGTGTGGGGTCCAGTGTTTGATGGTTGCCAATGTCTGCGTTCAAAACATTCCTGATAATGTATTCCATGGCCATGCAAATCAGGCTCGTCAGACTGATGTGACGGTAGTTCCAGGGATCACAGGTGGATCCCCCCTTGTGCAGTGGGATAACTGTAGCTCTACGCCACTCACTGGGCACCAGGCCTGATGCGTGACTATGATGACACATGACAGTTAGGTGAGGTGCCATTCCATTTTGTAGTTCATGTAGTACACAGCCCAGGATGTCATCCGGTCCCATGGATGCTGTATTCTTAGCTGTGGGTAGTGCATTTTCTGCCTATGTGGCTGTGACTACTGGGCAATGTAACCCTTTTCATATTGACATGGACCCTTTTGGGGGTGAGAGTGGCTGAATGTGGCACTAAATCAATCTGCCAGGATACTGGCACATTCCGTGGGAGCAGTCCATGTAATGCCAGTCTGTTGCAGCTCAGAGCACTTCTGAGCATTGCCAGTTAGAATTTGGACATAACTATAGAATGCTGTGTGATTGTCTGTGGAATCTGTGGCGATTTTAGTTACATAACCCGCTTTGGAGGATTCCATGAGGGATCTCAGCGTCTTACTGGGGCTGGTAAGAGAGTTGTTGGCATCCATGGATTATCCTTTTGTCTTCAACAAAGTATACAACAGTGTCTACCATCTGTTGTATACTCTGTTAATGGCAGGAGACCACCAGACTGGCTTGATTATTTGGGTGGTGAGCATCATGGTTCTATGTGGGAAGTCAGGAATCATGCACAAGTGGCTGTGCTCATACAGTGCCTTAGTGCAGGATTCATCAGTTGAACTGTCAGCTCCTGTCTCCATGGGTGTCACAAACATTGTCACTTCTGCCTTGAGTAGCATGAAGTTGGCCTTGGAGAGGTATTTTACGGACAACTGTATATGCATTCCTTTCACATGTTCAGTTTGATTAGCCTATGGTGGGATTACTTTGGTGGAACTGCAGTCCCATGTACTGTTGTGATGGCTTATTGGTTAGTTACTGTGACTATAATATGCAGGGACCTGGATTTATGACCTGCAAAGGCAGGTTATTTTTGTTCTGGTCAGAACAGCGGTTAATGCATACAGACTAATTAGGGCAATTTAGGTTAGTCACACTCAATACAATTCAAATGCCCTACTTTGGCAATCCTGCAAATGTCAATCACTGTGAAGAACACCTTTGGGGAAAGAGTATCCTGCAATCTCTGTGGTGAGTGCTATAATAGCGTAATGCTGTAGTGTGATATAGAACTCTGGTAGGGGTTCTAGTCTCACAGCTGGGAGTTGTGGATGCTTTTGTGTCTGTTCCTATGCCTGTGTAGGGAGCAATGCATGTTTGGCTAGTCACACTCACTACAGTTTGTTCCCTCTACTTTGGCAGTCGTGCTAATGTCATTCACTGCAAAATAAACCTTTGGAGAAAGAATACTCCAGTAAACTCCATGGCGCATTCTATAAAGGCATAGTGCTGTAGTGTAACAACTAGTTAGGTAGGGGTTCTAATCCCAGATGTGACAGGTGTGTGTGTCTTAATGTGTTGATGTTTGTTGTTCATGTCCTGTGTGGAGGTGGTTGTGAGTGTGTAACAACTGGACCCAATGTCGAGTGTGTTTTTAAAATTTCTTATATGGTGCACCAAGCATAAATCACAATATCCACCGTGCAGGGATAAAAGATGTGATTAACAGCACATAGTCAGTCACCGGTTCGATACCCTGGACGGGTAGGTGTGTGACACTCACATGCTTATCTTTTACTCTCCCAACCCACCCTGACGTATCTTTGCCTCTGTCTGCCTCTCTCACTCCCTCTCTGGTGGATGTGGAGACCTACACCTGCTTTGCTTAGGCAGCAGCATGTGTATTGTCAGTGATGCTCATGATCAGCTGATGGCCTCTGCATGGATTACAGCCCTCCTCTAGCTGATTGCATATGGAACAGCTGTGGTAACATTCCCATAGCCAATTGCATGGAAACACACTCCAGTATCTAGGAACATCATGTTGGTGTTGGGCCTTTTCATTCACTGTAAGTGGGAACAAGATCTGTGGTTTGGCAAACAGCATCACAGATGGATTGGGGACTTATCTCTGACAACATACACTGTGGAAACAGGCCAACACACAGGAGGGGGATGTGTCTGTCCTGACTATAGACTGTAAGTGCTGCTATACTGCAGTTGGGGTACTGTTGGTTTAACAGGGTGTGTATGGATATGGCTGTCCTACATGTTTTAATACTTGACATATCAGTGCTATGTTTATGAGGAATCCCTATCTGTAGGGACAGCTGCAGACTGGGCAGTGTGTGGTGCCTTGTGTTCCTTGTGTTACCCACAGAGCACCTATCTCTCAACTGCAGAAGGTAGTGTGAGGATTGCAGTCAGTAGATGGTGACATCCAGGAGAGTTACTGACGTCATATCCCTCATACGACATATGTTGCATCAAACCCTGTTATGACAGGAAATGTATGTGGTCATCACAGCAACATGTCAATATTGGGCCTGTGTTTGTTCCTCCAGCCACAACCCTGTCAACCTTTGTACATATGTCATGCAGTAGGGGGTGCATATCTTCTGTACACCATATTCATTGACAGCATATCTGATAACAAGCCAGTGAGATATCAGACTGCTACACATGTTATGAATAGTAGGGGTTATACTTCAGGACATAGCCTGAGCATTCTGTGGTTGTGTGTGCAGTACTGAGGTATGTGTAAGTCTGGTAAGTGTCGACAGTGTGTGTATACTGCATATGTACCTTGACCTGTGTAGAGACTGTGGTAGATGTCATTGTTCTTGGTCCTGTTCTATCTGATGTTACATGCTGCTCCACTGTATGTGACCCTATCAGTTTACATGTTTGTAGGGGCGAATACACATATGTCCCAAACCACAGACAGCCATCATACCACACTGTGTAGCGGCCCAGTATATGTAGGGTTGTTGTGTGTCTGGCTCATATGAGGATGGTATACATCAGATAGTCTATATACTGTAATAGTATGCTAGCTTACCATATGTGGCTGTGGCTGTGTTCACATTGGTTGTGGTTATGCACTTTCACACAGGTGTCTGTTACTCTGTGATGCGACATGCCTATAGAACCTGCTATCTATGCAGGTACATGTGTATTCCTACATAGGAGACATAGCCCAGTGTTGAGTCAGTCTGCCTGTAGCCTGCACTGTGCTTTGTTACATGCCTAGCAGGTTACTGTACTTATCCAGTGAGATGCCATGTCCAGATACTTGCCAGATGTACTGCTGCCTGGCCACCATAACAGTGATGTATGTCAGACAAAGCAGTGGGATGCCGTTCAGATGTATGTCAGTAACTAGTGGATAGTATGGGGCCATGGCACCTCTGTACCAGCGGTTATTATGTGTCAGGATAGACAGGGGTGTATGAATGCATATCCTATGGGGGAAAATGTATACCAGTATGTACGTGTTATACCCATCTACATGGCTGTTAACATCCACATTGACAGGCCTGGTCCACATATCTTGCATGAAGGGGTTCTGTGTATACCCCTGGACTGACCGGAGTGTGTAAGACTGTCCAAATATATTGGCCATATTGCAGCTGTAGTCCACAGGGGAGTTACAGTGCTAGCAGTGGTACTGTACTATGATGACCTTAGGATGTCTGTAAGTAGCCAATGGCACATGTTAACAGAAGATGTGGCCTCCCACACACACCATTTCTGTAAAGACAATCCCTTTTACAGTAGCAATAGTCTACAAATATACCTGCACTACATACTTGACATCCCCTTGCACTGAGAGGTTAGGACTATTGGGGCTGAGGTAGGGCTCCACTCCATGTGCAGGACATATGGTGAACATATATGTATAAATAAGTATACATATATCCATATAGATATGTACACATATACATATCTTGCGTAATGTATGACAACAGTTTTACACATATGTGCCTGTGTTCCAGCCTCTGTCCTCCACCTACATACCAGGCTTTGCACATATGACATGCTGTCAGGGGTTATGTAGTGGGCTGTGTGTATGTCATGCGGTCATTCCTGCCATCACTCTACTGCTGTTGTGTCCCCCACAAATACTGGGGGGTTGGGGCCATATATGTGTGGTTTCACCTATACAATACATGTGTGCCCTAATGGACTCCAGAGGCCAGTGTATGTAACAGTGGTATATGGCCCAGTATTAGAGGGTGTAGGGGGGTGCACCATGACTAACCTAGGCTGTTACAACATGTGTGGGTATCTGGGATAAGCTGCCTTAAGGTATCTGGATGTACTTTACCATACAATCCACCTTGGGTAAATGCAGGCCTACTGCCTTCTGCCATACGGGATGTTCTGTTTGTCAGTGTGATTGTGATGGTGTCATATATGCCTTGTTATATAATAGATACATCCCATTGTGTCAGCTGGGGTCTGAAACCCCTAGGGATTGTATACAGTGTAGATAGAGGCTGCTGACCTATACATCTGCATTACATACTGCTGATTGTCTAGTATGCTGTGACCCAGTTTGTCATTACTAATGTACTACTTAAAGGCCTAGTATAACTGTTTCTCAGTTGCATTACACTGTTCATATGGATGTCAGTGTCTAAACAGCTATATGACATGGCATATGCAACTGTCATAGTACACAGATAAAGCTTTCACATTCATTTATGCACACCTGTGTGTGATGTTATACCCTTTGATATCTCTGTGGGTATATGTTGCAGGCTATGAATGTCATTCGTATGGGTGGCTCATACAGTTTCCAGATGGTAAGGTGGTAACTGTAGGAATACTGGCTGCTCCATATTGTGTGCACGTACTACATATCTATATTATTGTACAAATCTCTGTGTGTGTATGTGTCGTTACATATATATATATATATATATATATATATATATATATATGTGTGTGTGTGTGTGTGTGTATATATATATATATATATATATATATATATATATATATATATATAATATATCTGTATCTGCGTATATGTGTCTGTGTATATGTATCCTAGGGATGGCCATGTCGTGTCTGGTCCTGGTTATGGGATCTACAACACTTGGTACTGTATTACAGAGGGGCCGTGCTTGGCTGGGGGGAGTATACCTATTCGTACCAGACGTATATTGTGTGGGGCCTCTCAACCCCATTAACATTGCATGAGGAGATATATGTTTTGTTATTTCCCCATTATCTACAGATGTATGTCTGTATATACCTATATATGTTTATATATCTGCTGACATAAATATATGACCTGCAGTATATATTTCGACATGTAGTTGTGGACATATATATCTATAGATGTAGGCATTTGTATGTTTATATGTTCATAAATATATATATATATATATATATATATATATACATATATATATCTATATATATATATATATATATATATATATATATATATATATATATATATATATATATATATATATATGTACATACACATATATCAATATGTTGCAACAGTTTAGACATTAATATATTTACTCACACACATACATCTACATGTTGGAATACATTCTCTGTACTGTTGAATGACTGGACTGGATGATATGTTTGTAAATACATCAAGGATATGTATATCTGAGATGGTTTAGTGGTAAATCACTTTGGCTATGTTGTGCAGGGTCCTGGGTTTGATCCTAGCAGAGGCTGCTTATTTTGTTGCTAGGCAGAACAAAGGCCATTGGATACAGTGTGATTAAGGCACTTTTGAGCAGTTGTAAGCAGGTTTGCCTGACGGTAAACACTACTAACCTCTGGTTACAGTTTCTTAAACTCAGTTAGCTTCTACTTTGCTTAATCTGTGTAGGCAATGCTTACCCCCATGCAAACGCACTTAAACATGTTTACTACTGCTTATTTTTGCTTAAACCTGCTTACTAGTGCCTTATTCATTATGACACTTCACATGTGCATTTAATGCAGTACTCCAGTTCACATTTAAATGTTATTATGTAGGTTATATGGCAAAAAGATGTAAAAATATGTTCATATACAGATTTCACATGGAAAATGATATGTGCTGCAGTGGGACTCGAACCAGGAATGGTTGTTCATTAGGCGGTTGCTCTAACCACTACACTATTGCTGTGCTGCTTCATTTGCATGTACATTCCTTGTTATCCTCTTTAGCCTTTTCAGCTGCTTTAACCGTAGCTAAGTGATGGGCACACCAACGCACCTATGGTTAGCTGTACTCGGGGTTTAAAAAAAATAAATAAAAGGGTCTCTTCGTTTTATTTAAATGTATGTTGCTGTTGAACACATGGGGACTGTTGGTGGGGATATACGGACACCTATGAGCAGTTTTGGTCATTTATTTACACATTCTTCTGTACTATTTTGCATTGGCGTATTTATTCTGTGAGCTCTGCTTTCAGACACGCCCCCCTGCACTCCTCCATGCTCCGTGTAGCACTGGGAGTTCAGGCAGCGCACCTTCATTAATATGCATGGTGCACTGCCGTCCTTCTCTTAAACTGCCACTTCCATGCGTGACTAGATTAGTCCTGCATGGAAGATTAGTAAATTCGGGAAAAGTCTTTACTACTAGTGGTTTATATTCCAAAATTGAAGAAGTACTGATAACATGGTGTCCTTTATCTGATCACAATGCAATTTATTTTACTGTTTCATTGAAGCCAAATAATTTAACTTATTGCCAGAGAATCTCTGTATATATAGTTACAATTAGAGGCTTTAGCTATTGTTTTTTGAAGGAATTAAATCAGTGTATATAGTTTAATGATAAGGGATGGATAAGTTACAGATATTATTTTATGGGATTCATTAAAGGCTTGTTTATATGATTGAGTTAAAACTTGGTATATTTCCAAAAGATTGGGATAAAGAGTTAAATGATTTACACTTGAGTATAGATAAATTAAAATTAAATTTAAAACCCAATGATAATTCCAGTATTTCTGAGCTAAAAGTTTTAAATCAGAGATATCTTGAAATACTTTATCATAAGATTTCAATAAATATTGAAAAATTAAAGTTACAGTCATACTCAATAAACCCTAAAAGTTTACATAAATTAGCAATTACAGCAAAAAAGTTAAAGGACAACAATGGGGTTATATTATTAAATGCTCAACCTTTCTGTCTTTTTTCTCCCTATTTACTGTCCCTACTATGAATAAACAAAAATACAGCATTTAAAATATTTTAAATTGACTGTTTCTCTCCACTAAAACAGTACCTTACTATACTGTGCTAGTTTCCCTTTCAAAAACCTTTTGTCCCAACCTGGAAATCTCCAGTTTACTGATGTCACCAAGGCCACTGCATACAGGTAGTTTTCTGGACATTTCCATCCCCAAAACAGACATCACCACTACTGTCTTAAAAACCCACCCATGCTTTGATGTCACAGCTCACTGGCCCTTCCCCTATCCATACAATAAGTAAAGGCTAGAACAAGGAAACAGTACATGAGTCAAGTCTCCTGCTGTGAACTGTCAATCACAGTATGTAACAGCTCAAATTACATTTAGCACTTTGACAGCTAGGGAAGTTAGGTGTGAAGGGGTGAAAGATGAGTCAAAGTAGCACAAATTGAGGCTTCACAAAATACTCCAGTTTAGCCATTCTAAAAAGATCCAGCAGTAAAAAGCACTTTGAAAGTCTGTTTGGTGGCATTTGCACTGTTTGTGTTTTAAGTAGTCATTGAACGGCAGGAAATGTTACTTAAAAGTAACTGACTAAAAGACAATGTATGCATGTAAAATCAGTGCAGTGACAGAGCTTTAGGAAGAAAGAGGCATGCATGATGTCATTTTTTACAGACAAGCACTGAATTATGGGATATCTAGAGGCAGACTAAATAATCAGAATTACTTCAAGATGCCAGACCCCATGTGGTAAGACTCAGAAATTACATATACAAATATTTAAAAAAACTGCAAATAGTCCCAGAGTGGTATTAAAATGTAGGAAACCAAACCATGATGAAATAAACATGTTTTTTGAGTCTGTGAATGTGGTTTTCCTTTAAATAATGTGAATCATAATAAAGAGATTTCATATAAAGATTGGAACAAAAATAAGAAGGCAATTGATTTAAAAGACATATTAGAATGTTTCAGGAGTCATTGTGTACAAATTAACAATAACATCATTGTTGGATAATTGTAATTTAGTTGAAAGTTTCTTGAAAGAAAATATACATTATAAGTTAACTAGAGAACAGAAAATCAGAATAGATAAGTTGGTCTCTTTTAGAGAATTAAACAAACAAATTAAAGTCTTAAAAGTAATAATGCTCCAGGGGTAGATGGTATGATTTCTGAGTAATATAAGCTAATTCCTGATAATATATTGAATGTATTAAAAGCTTTTGAAGAAGTTAGAACTACTTCAAATACTCCACCTTCATGGAGATTTTTCTCTAATTTCACCTATCTTAAAACAGGATAAAGATCCAAAACCATGCTTTTCTTATCACCCCATTTGACTTTTAAATGTGGACAATAAGATTTTTAAGTCTATGTTGGCGAAAAGATGAAATTGTTTTTGCCAATATTGATTGATGATGATCAAACTAGTTTTATTTTGAATAGAAGAGTACAAGATAACATCATTAAACTCCTTTCATTGATATATATATATATATATATATATATATATATATATATATATATATATATATATATATATATATATATATATATATATATCAATAAAAATAAGATATAATTTTCAATTTTAAGTTTGGACCTGGATAAGGCCTTTGATTTGGTTAATTGGTTTTATTTGTTTAGAGTGCTAGAAGAATATAATTTCTGCATAGAGTTTATAAATTTAATTGTAAAACTATATAATAATTCACTGTCATTAAAATAGGCTCATTTTTAATTATTTCTTTTAAAATAGTAAAATGTAAAAAACAAGTTTGCCCTTTGTCTCCTTTCTTATTTGCTTTGATTATAGAATTTTTTACAAATTACATTAGGTCTAACAAAATGACTAAGGTGTTCTCAATAGATGGCAGTTATAATTCTAAAATTCAGCTTTTTGCTAGCAATATTTTGCCAACAAGTGGCAATACTGAATCTTCATTAGAGCACATAGTTAACCCTTTAAAATATTTTGAAAAAAAATTTTAAAGTTTAATCATAATAAAACAAAAATGTTGCTTATTAATAAAAAACAAATAAAAAATATAAGGATTTTAATGGGAAAATTCACAAATTAAATATCTGGGAATTATTATTATGGCCAATTGAAAGGATTTGGTCTTGGTGAATTATAAAAAATTAATTGATACACTGATTAAATGAACTAATAATTGGAATAAATTGTTTTTACAATGGAAGACAGACTTTCACTGATTAAAATGGTAATTTTGCCAGAGATCTTATTCTATACACAGTCATTAATTATGCTACCTTTCAAAAAGATTTTAAATCATATAAATTCTATTCTTATTAAATGTTTATGGTATCCACAAAAAACAATGATATCTTTGGATTGAAATACAAAAAGCTGGAAGGAAAGTAGTACTGGTTTCCTAAATATTGAATTATATGCATGCAAGGTCTGTCATCATAAAATAGTAGTTAAATGGCTAAATACTTCTTATGGTTCTAGCGGGAAAACAGTAAATAAGAATATTACTTGCTAATAATAAATTTGATATAGATTTTTGTTTAAAATTTGGTATTAGTGAATTGTGTTGAGTTCTAAAATATATTGGTATGAGTAATAATATAAATAATTTCATCTCCATTCCTTTTGTTAGTGATATTGTTCTTATTTTAAACATTTATGGACATCAATTTTATGGTTAAAGAATTGTTAATTTTGCTATTTCCTGTAGCCAATAGTTTTGGCATCAATTCTTGAATGTTATTAAACAAATTCATATGATTTTCTTTTAGCCAGATATAGTTTGGAGAAAAATGTTTGGTTGAATATACAAATATTTAAGGAGTATATTAATGATAAAATAAAAATAACTTGGGATCAGCATACATCTATTCCAAAAATATTAGAAATTTTCTTCAAAGTTAATAGTGATATGGTCAATGATAAGACTAATTTATCTAAGATTTATGGGATAATAAGATTTGAGTATTTCACTCCAGATTTGTCTTATTGGAAATATTTAGAAAAGGTAAATAATGTTTGTTTTTTTTCTGAAACAAATTATCCTTGAGATCTGCAGGTAAATATACACTATCACTTTATTGGAAACTTTATACTTGGAAGTGTTTACATAGAGGCTTTTTCACTCCTGATAAAGTGGCACTAATCTATAAATCAGAAAAAAATAATTGCTGGAGATGCAGGAAGTCTTTGATGCTAATTGGGTACACATGTTATTGAAATGTGGAATTATATCTCCCTTTTGATTGAATTTCAGAAATTTTGTTAAGCATTCTGGTCAGACAAATGTATAGATTATTTGATACTAGTTAATGTCCCAATACCAGAGTATATTCCAACTAAGCAAGTGTCTCTGCTTTGGTCTATTCTGTTTATAGCTAGGAAAGATATTACAAAAAATTGGAAATGTAAAACTACCCTTTCTTTTATGAAATTTGTCTGTTTAGCTAAGATTGTAAGAATGAATTGCAAACTGTTAAAATGAGAACTTCATATGTAATTAATCAATGCATATCATGACAAAAACACAGTGATTTATTGGAAAAGTATTAATGGTTTTGTTCTGTATAAATTCTCTTGTTATGAACTTTGTAAATAGTTATACAATTGGTATGTCTTTCTTTAAATATTTGATTTCTGTTTTGAGTTTTTTTTTAAATCAATAAAACATTTTCAACAAAAAATCAATTTCCCTTATTTTATTTTCAGTGTTTTCCACACATACCTTATGTTGTTATTAACAAAACAAAACTAATTAAACTGGTAATATAATGCTCGTTACACAATAATGGCCACTGCTTGCATTGCATCTAGTATTATAGTCTCATCAGGTACTTTGTTCATTTTATTTAAGATTTTCTACATGGCATGTAGAAGAAAACATTCCATACAGCTTAATGACATTACAGACTGTAAAGTCATAATAATGTATATTGTTCTTTAATTATTATTTATAAATGTAAGTGAAATTATTTTCAAATGACAGTCTGAGCTTCCAGGTTCATGCTTGATTTTGTGTCACATGTTGTTCCTTTCTTTCAATTATCTTGTAAGGCATTTAAGCAATAGAAGGCCGGGAGAAATGCTTTTAACTCTTGTGAGTCCTTTCATACAAATGTGAGTAAAACAAGCAAATTGGGTATTTTTTTCAATCTATTTTTAATAGTTTGCTTTTGCCTTTCTTTTCTTCTTAATTCTTTTAAGCCAAGTGTTGCTTACTGATTTTGTGTGAAATATTAATTAGTATCACTGAACTTGAATTTCCAGGTACTCTGATCTATTATTTTTTT
The DNA here is from genome assembly GCF_019279795.1 of Protopterus annectens. Classification (NCBI taxonomy): domain Eukaryota; kingdom Metazoa; phylum Chordata; order Ceratodontiformes; family Protopteridae; genus Protopterus; species Protopterus annectens. Next base: position 524,024,417 of record NC_056734.1, read on the forward strand.
TCCTACTAAAGCTGTCTGTAAAAAACTCCTGCCACAGCACTCAGTAGTCTCACTGACTGTTCCCATGCAGATGAGTGTTTTATCATAAACATATCACAGGGACATAAAGGCAGACAAAGTAGAAACACATGAAGCCTTTAGATGTATAGTCTGTTTCAGTGTAATTTATAATGCATTATTTACTGGATATGATCCACTAAGCAGAGGTTTTGGTTCTTAGAGTGACCAGGAAACTTTTATCTGGTTCATGGCTGTGATCTATAAATGAAAGCTATTGGAATCAAGCCCTTATTGGCTGAATGAAACCTTTCCACAATTTAATGCCATAACCATTAATTTATACGGCCAGTTGTTGATGCAGAATGCTTTCATAAGAAATTTATCATGAAATATACAAGGGGCATGCAAATTAGAATGTTGTTGATGCAGAATGCTTTCATAAGAAATTTATCATGAAATATACAAGGGGCATGCAAATTAGAATGTTGGTGTTGAATGAAGACTATTCTTCCTTCTAGAGCAAAGTCAAATCATAAAGGCCAGGAAGAAGTTATGGGGTGAATGAAGTGCGGTAGCAACAGATAGCCTCTAACCTCAATCCTTTTCTGAATTTGTGTCTTTATTAGAGCTTCTTCCCCCAGTGTCTTTGACAGCAGAGCAAGTGGACACAACAGAAATGAAGATATCTTGGCTTTTGCCAAAAGAGCAGGATGGTGAACAACTGATTAATGGTTTTGCTGTGACATATGTGTCTACTGATGGAAATTTCCCCAAGACAGACTTTGTCGAAAAAGGTCATTCATCTCACATTCTGCGCTCACTTGCAGCAGGAAGAGCATACAACATTTCAGTGTACTCTGTTAAACGTAATGTCTACAACAGAAATGACATCAGTCATCCCAGCATCCTTCTGCTCCGAACAAGTGAGTATTCATGACATGGCAAAGATGTCATAAAAAAATAATATAATGTTGCTTCTATAAATATGTTGCTTCTATTAATATTGATTTTGGTAATCAAAAAACTATTTGGACTGTTTTGATTAAGACATGAACAGTAAATGATCATTAGAAAGTAAATGTAGCCCTGCGTTTAAGAGCAGGTTACAGTGCTAGTAAATAAAATGCTGTGCAATCAGAACGATTGCAAAGCTTGGGATTTCTGGGGATTACAGAAGTACTTGCAATTTTTTAATGGACTCCCTAGAAAATACTTTCAGGCTTTTGCTTTATCAGTGCACCAGTAGGGATTCCACTGATTTCTGATTAGCTTGCACAAACTTCAGCAGTTCTATGAGATCTCATTTACATATTAATGTTAATATATGCATATGCAAACACATTCAATCTAGTCTTACAATGATTATGACTCTTGACATACAGCATAAAGATGAAATGACTGATGCACCATCTCAACACTTCTATATATATATATATATATATATATATATATATATGTGTGTGTGTGTGTTCTTGTGCATGCATATAAATGTGTGTGCGTCTGTGTGTGTGTGTGTGTGTGTGTGTGTGTGTGTGTGTGTGTGTGTGTGTGTGTGTGTGTGTGTGTATATATATATATATATATATATATATATATAATGTATTAAACATGTGGGTTCAGTGATTTTGTATATATATATATATATATATATATATATATATATATATATATATATATATATATATATATATATATATATATATATATATATATGTATATGTGTGTGTGTGTGTGTGTATATATATATATATATATATATATATATATATATATATATATATATATATATATATATATATACTAATTTAACACTCAAATGTTATTTTCCCAGTGACTCTGACCCCATAGTAATGGTACATCCTCTTAAAGAACTGAGGCTAACTATCTAACAAACTTGAAATACATTCTAAACTCAAAGAATGCATGGTTAACATCAAACATAAACACACAAATTCAGTTCATAATCTTGCACCACAAATATCTTAGATCTGTCCTACATTAAATCATCATTGCTCCTCCACCTGGCAAGGGTCACTCTATTAGTATCAGAAGGTGGCAAGGGTCACTCTATTAGTATCATCAGAAGGTGGTAATGCCATGCCATTCTTTCCTGGGATACTTCTTCCATTTTAAGCTAACAATTTAGTATCTTTATTACACAAATCCTTGTTAAAAAGTCCTCATGGTAAAGAATAATTATAAACATCAATACTGTTTTCCCCATTTTTGTATGGGATTGGACTGTCGCATTAGCTATCGTCACATCACTCAGTTCAGAGCCACTTTCCTACCTTCTTTGATAGTCATGTCCAGCTGCCACATGTCTTCTCTCATGCAGCCCATCTACCTCTTGGTTGGATGTACTTATCCATCTTAACCTCTTCCTGTCTCTTCCAAATCTACTACTACAACATTTCTTCTGCTTTCGTATATATTTGAACAAACTACCATAATCCATTCTCTTTGACATTCCCTGCAACTTGGGGTACTTTGACTTCTATTCTGATATCCTCAGTTTATCAACTCTCCCACAGTGTGCATACTTTTGCCGATCACAGGCACTTCATCTCCATCATCTCGGACTTTCTCAGCTCACTACTCAGGTATCGGTGCTGTACAGAAATGATGCTTGCACCACTATTTTGTGCTCCTTGCTTTTCAGCTTCTTTGGCATTCTTATGTCATACGTTGTGCCACTTAGTTGCAGCACTTCTAAGTTTACCTCCGTATTCAGAATTCCTTTATCCTCAACCACCCTCACTGGATACTAGCTGTTAACATGTTCAACTGTTTTTCCATCTTTATCAATTTTAAGCTTCTTTTGAATTCCCCCACCCCTACCTCTGCCATTCTAATGTCCCATTACTCAACTATTTCTCCCCAGAAGCCATAAACACCATTCAAACCTGCCAGTGTGCACACTATTTTTTCTTTACTTCTATGGTTATTATAGATATTTGAATTTAATTTAAAACTTTTATTTCAATTTTTTAGCACACTGATAGCAAATTGCTAAATAAAGCAATACAGTCTCACAATGAAAACAGACTTAGCATTAACAGTAAATTTCTCTGCCTTTGAAACTCGCTTTCATTGAAAAAGCATTGAAACCCACATTCAAAGAAAATGCATCTGACCAGTGGCAGATTAAGTTTACCTTTGGGCTGTTTTCAAACCATAGGCCCCATGCTTCCCGTTGTGCTACTAACACTGCATACATGCATGTGTTCTTTGATTCACCTTTCTGATTGTATTAAATTATATTCCTTGTATAATACAGCACCACTTGTTAGCGTGTTTTTTAAATTTGTGGTTTTGATCATTTTTCCAGTAAGCAATGAAACAAAATGTATTAAAGAGATCTGTAACTAATGAAGAGATCGCTACTAGCAAACAACTTTACATTTCAGTATTTCTTCTAAAAAGTCAGTACTTGCTGCCCTTGAAAAATAAACTGCATATACTATATTAAAAAATTGGTAAGGTGGTAATATTGCAATAGGGAACGGCTGGCAAACTAAGAGCAGGTTCATAGGAGGACATACACAGGAGTGCAGCATCCCCATCCCCCCTTAAAGTACAACACAATATCAGCAATCTAGCTACATGGTGTGGGAATAGAACTTGCAGCCTTCTGCATCAAAGGCAAGTATGCAACCTGTTCATAGGTTCATAGGTTCTTAGGTAGGTACTAGGCTATTGACCCTAGGGCCTATACAAGCCTAGCCAAAAAGGTACCCTGGCTTTCGCCACCCAAGAAAAATATTTTCCTGTGCCCCTGTCAAGCAGAACCACAGAAGTGATCCCTGGGGTGAATTTCCTATTACCCATCCAATCGTCAAGATTTTTCTTGAAGAATGCTAATGAGGAGCTCTGTTTGACATAGATAGGTAGTCTGTTCCAGATTATGGGAAGTCTCTGGGACAGGAATCTATCCCTCCAGCATGTTCTGTTTATTGTGGTGACAAGGTTTAGGTCCCTAGACCGTGTAGCTTGGAGGGATTGGGATTTTTTTAAGTGGACTGTGTACAACAGCTCTGGGTTTGACATAGCTTTGAATGTTAGGCAGAGATCGCCTCTGAGTAGGTGATATGCAATGGAGTAAAGCTGGAGTTTTTTGAGACGGTCTGCGTAAGACATCTGTTTGAGGCCAGTAATCCTCTTTGTGAGGTATTTTTGTGGCCTTTCCAGTTGTTGTAGATGTCTTGTGAGGCACATACCAAAAGGGGCATTGTACTCTATAATGGGTCTAATGAGTGATGAGTAGAGGGGAACAATGACCTCTTTTTTTCTGAATGAGAAACCTTTTGTGATGAGGTGTGCCGCATAGAAGGATTTCCTGACCACTGTGGCGATGTGATTATCAAAGGAGAGACTACTGTCCACCTGTGTCCTAAGGTCTCTTATCACACTTTCAGTGTTAAGTAGACTACCGCCTATGTGGTAGTTCATGGGTACAGAATTTTTACCAAAGTGGATGACAATGCACTTTTTGGCATTGAGCTTGAGACCGTGTCTTTGACACCAGGCATCTGTCTCAGTGAGGCCCTTTTGTAGGATGTCCACATCATTAGGAGTTTCGATTATGGCCCCTAGTTTGCAGTCATCTGCGAATTTAGTTAGCCAAAGACCTTCTGTGTTAGCCTGTACTTCAGAGAAGTAGATACCAAACAAGACCCAGGACTGAACCCTGTGGTACTCCACTTGTCACTGGTCTGAAGTCTGATTTGGAGTCTGCTACTTTCACAGTGTGGGTTCTGTCAGTAAGCCAGTTGGCAACCCATCTTGTGACATAGGGATTTATACCTAGTTTAGTGAGTTTGTCTATAATTCCAGAGTGGGGGATGGTGTTGAACGCCTTGGCGAGATCTAGATAGGCTGTGTGAACCACCTTACCCTTATCTATGGCTTTGGTGACTACTTCAAAGAAGTCTATCAGGTTTAGGAGACATGATCTGCCTTTTACAAACCCAAACTGTGTGAGGTACAGAGTTTGGAGCTCTCCAATGTCTTTGTTTATGAGTTCCATGATGATATGTTCCATGGCCTTGCAGACCAGGTTAATCAGGCTAATGGGGCAGTAGTTCCCGGGGTCTGTTGTGGCCCACCCCCTTTGTGGAGTGGGATAACTGTCGCAGTGCGCCATTCAATGGGCACAAAGCCTGAGGTGAGGCTATGATTGAACATGGCACTTAGGGAGGTGCCAGTTCATTCTGTAGTTCATGTAGAAGGCAGCCTGGGATGTTGCCAGGTCCCATGGATGCTGTGTTCTTGGCTTTGGAGAGTGAGGTTTTTACCTGTGCAGCCGTGATTACAGGAACTTTGCATTCTTCTGGTATAAAGATGGGCCCTTTAGGGGGTGAGAGGGGGGTAAAGTTAGCACTGAATCTATCTGCCAGGACGTTGGTAATATCAGTTGGTTCTGTATATTTAGTGTCATTGTGCTGTAACTCAGAGCAGATCTGAGTGTTGCCATTGAGATTCTTGACATAGCTATAGAATGCTTTGTGGTTGTCTTTAGAATCAGTGGCAATTTTGTTTTCATAACTAGCTTTGGAGGATTTTATGAGGGATCCCAGCTTCTTATTGAGGCTGACTAGGGAGTTCCTCCAATCGTGGGATTTTACTCTTTTTTGCAAGTTTCTTTCTTCTGTTGTAGAGTTTGTTTATGGCAGAAGACCACCAGATTGGCTTCCTTTTTTTTGGAGGATAGCATCTTGGTTCTGTTAGGGATAGCACGATCCATGCACTTGTATAAGTGCTTATAAAGTGCATTTCTGTAGGATTCAGCAGTGGTACCTCTATTGTCCATCTACATGGGTGTCGTGAAGTTTGCCACTTCTGTCTTAAGAAGTGTGAAGTTGGCTTTGAAGAAATTTTTTACGGCTGTTTTCCTAATGGGGGGTGGGAGCGGGATGTGGATGTCTAGGGTGATTAGCTTGTGGTCAGATCTGACCAACGAGGAGCAGACCTCTGGTGTGGAACACCAGTCACCCATGTTGGTGATGACCAGGTCTAGGATATTGCTGCCCCTGGTGGGAGTGTGGATAAGCTGATCCAAAACGTTGGAATTGATGATTTCCAGAAAAGAGTTGGTACATGAGTAGTTTTCCCAGTTAATGGTAGGGTAGTTGAAATCACCCATTATTAGAGTGTTGGGCTGCTAACACAGCTGTTAAACTCCATAGCATAAACAGTGACAGCCATTTGCTAAAAAAACAGTTGCTCACCAAAAATAGACTTAACATGAGCAACAGTAATCTTCTTTTCCCTTGAAACTCCCAATGCCTTGAAAATGTATTGAAACTCACAATACCCATGAAAATGCATTGAAACTTACAATGGCCTTGAAAATTCACCAAAAGTCGTAACTCCTTAAATAAAGCACTGAAGTTTTTTATTTTTTTTTTGATCAGGCAGGTAGTTGGGTCAGTGGATTCAGGCTCTTGTCTCCTGTAACCAATGTACAGGATTTGAGCCTGAGCAAGTTAATTAACTACCCTGCCATCCATAATGAAGGCATTTCACACACATAAACACAGACACACACATACACACACACACACACACACACACACACACACACACACACACACACACACACACACACACACACACACACACACACACACACACACACACACACACACACACACACACACACACACACCTTACTGAAGGAGAATGCAAGTCATGTCCTGCCAGCTTTACATTCCATGCAAAAGAAGAACCAACAACAGGGGGAATGTACATTGTCTCTTAAATTCCATGCACAGAAGCATGGAAAGATGAAGAAGAAAAAGCAGCAGGAACTTAAACGTGCATGTGTCAACACCAGCAGGAAGAAGTAGCAGGAATGTAAATCTGAGTTGCAAGTAGAATGTGACCTTAAAGAAGACAACATGCAGTCTGTAATCCATGTTCTCTTATATTAAGGATACTGCAGCTTCACAGTAGATGTCCAAAGCAGTTGGTCTATCCAACTCTTCCCCCATAGAGCAACATGTAGAGTCTGTGCTTCTGCCTACAGCTCTATTCATTGGTGAGTTTGAGATGAAAACATGCAGCATGCTTTTCAGAGGTGCAAAGAAATCCACAGGGACAAAATGCAACTCCAAGCAGGCATAGGTCAGGATTGAACATTGTACCTTGGAGACAAACACCTTAATCATTATGCCAACTGCTCATTAGCAAACAGGTTAGAAGGGGGTAGATCAACAAAGTTGTTGTATGCAGATGATGTAGCATTATATGGGGAATGGAATGGAATGCATAACTGAAGGCACATGGGATGAAATAAGTACAGATAAGATAGTGGTAATGGCAGCAAATTAGGGAAATTAGAAGAAGCTGACAATTGAGATAGAAGGGAAGATAGTGAAACTGGTTAACAGTTTCAGGTATCTGGGAGGGGTGGTTGAGGAGAAGGGAAGTCTGAATGAAGAGGTCAAAGCTAGAATCAGAGGGGCTGTAACCAAGTGGCATAGACTGTCAGGTGTAGTGTATGACAGATGAATTCCAAAGAAGCTGAAAAGTAAATTGTACAAAACAGTGCTGTGACCAGTACTACTGTATGGTAAGGAAATCTGGGCAGGAAAGGCAGAGCAGATGAGAAAGCTAGAGGGGATGGAAATGAAGCGCCTGAGATCGGTTTTAGGATGTACACTGTAGGACAGATGAAGAAATGAGGACATAAGAGCAGAAGCCAAAGTAGGTCCCATTGCAGAAAAGATAAAAGAAAACAGATTATGGTGGTTTGGGCACATGTGCAGAAAAGCAGAAGACAATCTGGGGAAGAAGATTTGGGACAGACAAGAAGGAGGTAAGAGGAAATGAGGGCATCCAGCAAAAAGGTGGATCGATGGTGTGAGAGAAGATGTACAACAGTCAGGCATGAACATCGAAAAAGGCAGGAGTGTGGCATTGAATCAAGAGAGATGGCTACAGTTAACACAACACCCTGACCTCATGTAGAAAAAAAATGTGAAGAAGGGGGTTGATAACAATGATGATGTTGTGGCAGCCCACCCATTCAGTGGTCCTTAGGCAACTGCATAGGTCTCCTAGTGCTGAATCTGACCCTTTTTCCAGGGGGGTGAGAATGGGGTGAAGTTGGAGATGAATTTGTCAGGTAGAACATTTGCTATATCTCTCAGTTTCATGAATATGGCTCTATTGGATATAATTTAAGAAGGCATTGTGGTTATTGTTGGCCTGGAACACTGTCTTTACCTCAATATTCAATCATTCACATGGTTGTACAAATCTTCTGTAATTCTGCATAGACTGCTGTGCTATCTAGGTTGAAGGGGCTTGAAATTATGACAGGTTATTGTTTAATAAAATGTAGCTTGCCTTTGAGTAGTTCCTAATTGTGACATGGTTTACTGGGGTTACAGAACTGTTTCTTATTTTGAAAGAGACTGCTTTGTGGTCTGATCTTACCAGAAAGAGCACAGCAATGGGGAGGTGCACCATTCCCCAATGTTTGTGAGTATCAGGTCCAAAACGTTTGAACCTCTGGTAGACATATGCACTATCTGTCCAGGGTGATTGTGTTTGCTAAGTCTTGGAATCTCTGCACCTGCAAATTTGGGGTTGTGTAGGATTCCTATTTTATAGTGGGATAATTACAGCCACCCATGAGTGTGGTATTTGGTTTAATGGTGAGCATCTCCAGTAGATCTAAGTATGAGATATGTGTTTGATGGGATATAGAGGGTGACCTGTAGCTTGCTAAGATACAGTATGGGACTTTGTGGTAATCTGGACATGAAGGATCTTCAGTGTGTCATCCATTTTAACCAACTTAGAGGTATGCTTCTTACTGATGTAGATCAAGGCACATTCACCTTTAGTCCCTGCCTGTGCAGCTGCTGGTCTAAATGTGTGGAAGGCACTAAAGCCTTGCACTGCTGGGGTACTGTCTGTGGCTTTAAACCATGTCTCAATAACTGCAGAGATGTCTTCTTTCACCAAGGTCAGGAGAGCGTTGAGGGAGTGGCGCTTCTTGTTTAGACTGCTGGCAATGAGCAGTAACACCTTTAGATTTTCTTGGGTACATTTTGCCATTTGGCATTGCTTAAAAAGGCTTTATGGGGAGGACAATGTTTTGGTCAATATTTGAAGGCCTAGAGGGGATAAGTACAGGTCATCCTTGGTAAAGCAAATTAGTTTATTAACCATGCCCTCCTACGCTGACAAATATTGTATCCTCCCAGAATGGCACCAGAAACTTAGCCACTTGTTAAAGTCAGTCATCATCTGTTCATATTGTAATATCATCCTTTGTGAAGGTAGAATGCTGCACAATGCTAAGTGCATATCAGCATTTAACACATAATCAGAGAGCTTCATAGTGTCTCTCTTCATATAGTCTAGGGACGTACATCTTCAGGTCATTTATACCTACATGGACTATGACTGAATCATACTGGTACCTGGGGTACTATGACTTAAGTACATGCACAACTTGATGAATCCTCAACTCTGATAGACAACTGACCATTATTTTCTCCTTGTTCAGCCTCATGCTTGGGGTATCTGTATGTCATACAATGGAGTCCCCTATGACTAGAGTCGTGGGTAGTGCATTGGCTTGCCTTATGGACTTGGTAGTTGAGGCTTCACTAGGTGTGGCTGTATGTACAGTGTTAGGTGTTGTTACTGGTGAGTGCTTTTGAGTTTGCTTAGGATAATGTTTGCAGATGGAATGTCTGTGATGTCTTTGAGGTTTGGGAAGATTGCATTTAAGTGTTTCAGTGGGTTATTCCCTTGAAAAGAATTTCAGTGACTGAGTAATTTCATCGCAGATGTTTGAAAAAGCCTGGGACATTGTGAGAGGGAGACAGAAAGTTTAAGTTATAGTGACCTTTGAGTTTCTTATTGGCATTACAGGTTTACAGGGGTTATATTTTACTTATCACAGACAACATTCATTTTTTTCTTAATTTTAGGTGTTACTGAATGTAACTTTCAGCCACTGAATTTCAGTGGAAAAACTGCATTCAGTGAAAGTAAAATTGAACAAAACTACCCATGCTTATACTTTTGTGTGTGTGTTGGTAGCTAAATTATATTCTTTTTATAGACCCATAAAGAGAACATCCTTGACACTGTCATGTTTACCTGGCAGTGAAGATCTTTAGCTCTATTTCAACTTAAGTTTCTCATTTTTTCTACCTATTAGCTCATTTTGTGTTCTCTGATTATTTTATTTTATTTTTGTTTTGTTGTCATGCAGACTGGACTAAGAAGGCCCTTTTTAGTTATAACATTCTTAGATACTAAAAAACATATGTACTAAGGTTGCCACCTCACATAAGGCTAATTCCTGGAGATGCTATTTTAATGTTAAACACAAACCGTATTGTTTGGCCTAAGTGCTGTCCGACTCGGAGACTACCCGTCTTTGATATGTTAATATTCATAATGATTGTACAATGAATACTATGTACAGGAAAAGTTCAATATAATAATACAACTGTAAACTAATTATTTAAATGTTCATTCTGTCTGCTTTGGTTGAGTCACGAAAACTACTTGTGCTTAAAAGTATATTTCTGATCAGATATTGCAGCTGCCAACAATTTGTGTGTCTTCATCAAGAATTCATGAAACTGAGAACAACTGTACCTCAAATTTTCACACACCTGTGGCTCAGCTCACAAAACACCAAGTCCCAGACAGTTTCTTTCATTTGTCCACAAAGAATTCATCAGACTAAAAGTTCATTCACACAAAGAATTCGACACAGGTATAGAAAATGCAAAGAATACAACTTTAAAGAGTTCCTCACCCCACTTCCTATGTGTCAATTTTGTGAAAAAATCCTTCCATCGATCGAACACTTGTTCATTTTTTTCCACCAGCTCTGTTTGAACATCACGCAGAATACAGTAGTCATCATAGTACTTGTCTTTGTCAGGTCTGTATTATATGAACGAAAGTGGAATGCTCTAAATGTTGAAAATACCGACCCTGAACTTGCTATTGTGGGAGGCTGTGCCCCCCACATCCCCCACTAAATATAAATATATACCACCTCCAAGATCACACTACAAAATATTCCAGTCTTCACTGTACTGCCATCTCACAAGAAGCACTTCGAGGTCCAGTATTTTCGACATTTAGAGCATTCGCGATATTCAACTTTCATTAATATAATATAGACCCTCTTTGTCGATGTCAAAGCACAACGTGTCTGCCAGTTCCTCGAATAAGCTTCACATCACTGATTCTTCCTAGGTTAAAGCTCTCATTGCTTGAAATTCTGAATCCTGGTAAGTATACCACTTTTCTAGGTAGCTTAAACACTTGTTGTAGAATTGATCAGCATCAGCTTTAAAGTGCCTTTTCTTATCCTGTGGAATTGTTTTAAGCATGTCTGCAGCAGCCTTTCCATAAAATGTGTCTTGCTTGTGATCTGTGGTTTTCTGTCTTACTCCAACCATAATATCATGCATTTTGGAACTAGTAGTTTGATCTGACTCTAACATTAGCACACTACTTTGAAAGACCTGCATAACATTCTGTAAGAAACAGCAGTATAGTCTACGTATGAACTCGCTTTCTTCGTCTCTAAAGGCATCCCAAATTACTTTGTGGCATTCTTCTTCTCCCCATGAAACAAAGTAAGATTACAACGCAGGCCATACTAGAAGTATTCTTTCAAGTGCTGGAAGTAATGATAACCATCTCGTCGGTACATGACAAAAAATGTCTTGATACTCAAAGTTGACAAACTTGAAAAATGACTGGAGTTGTGCCATTCATTAGGCATATCTGGAAAATTCAGCATAAACTTTGAGAATGAGAATTTCAACATCCATTGACAAATTTTTGCATGCCTATTTAACACAATTATGCAGAATATGGCACTTGGAATTCGCCAAAATGAGATCAGAATTTATTTTTTTCAGTTCACATACACAGAAATCTTGTCAAAATTCATTGCAGCATTATCCCCAAAAATGCAGACACTCTGCTCATGTTCAGTCCATTTTTCTCTGTCACTTCAACTAATCTACCCATTATCGCCTCACTGCTTTCATCTGAATCTTCATAAATGTCTAGCAAACCATGTTTTATTCCTTCTTGTTTTGAAAAATACTGCACTTTAACTGGAAAAAGTTTAACGCTTCCATTGTTTGAAGAGTCAGTTGCTATTGAAAAGTGCTTTGATTCTTGTAAGTCAGAGATCAACTGTTCTTGTGAAGCAGGAGCGAGAACATTTTCAGTTACATTAGTTGCTTTCGATCTGCTACAAGCAATTTTTTTTCGCAATACTAGATTCCAGGAAAATAGTTCCCATTATCGTGTTACCGCAATCTTGACTTGCATAGCTGTGATTATGCTACTGTGGGAAGTTAGAGTTACTTCAGCAGCTGTTATAAGATCATCCTCTTTGGTATTTGGTTTTCTGAAGAAACTCATCATGACTGTATTTTGCTTAATCTGACTCACATTTTTATTATGTTTCTCCGATGTTGCATGCACTACTACCGATCTGTGTCCCTCGCACTTTACTGTAAATGTGTGATGGCAAATTTTGCATTTTGCTTCAGACACTGTTTTCCTACCCAATCAATCCTTAAAATTATCTTCTTTTAACCATTCATAATTGAATGAACAATGATACTTCTTTTTTGCCTTTATACAACTTTCAGATTCAGAATCTGAATGCTTTTATTCAGCCATTGCGACTTGCAAGGTTTTATTAATCATGCACAGTACAGCCAAGGCAACAAATTAAGTACAATAGTCTCTAAATTATCCATCACACATGGGGATTGGTGCAGTACAGGCTCTGCTTCCAGGGCAGCAGGCAGCTATAGGGTCAATCTTATAGTGTCATACATGGATGATAGTCCAGCCACACCCAAAAACATGTAGACATAAAGCTGTTACATTTTTTCATGGATAAGAAATTTCTTGTTTGGAAAACCAACCCAAGAAAGTGAAATACATAATAAAACTAAGGAAATGGTTAAACAGCTTTTTTATTCCCCTATTCTTGGTAGTTACCAGATAAGTGTTATTTCCAGTTGCTAGAGAGTTGACTCTAAAAACAAAAACTCTGGACAAAGCAGTAAATAATGGGCAATATTTAAAAACTGTCCCTATTTTTGGGACTTTGTCCCACTTTTATTTATGGCTTTGTCAAGATTTCTTGCTCTAAGAGGTTGAGAGGTATGGATCGAGAGATTGTTTGTGTGTGTGTGTGTGTGTGTGTGTGTGTGTGTGTGTGTGTGTGTGTGTGTGTGTGTGTGTGTGTGTGTGTGTGTGTGTGTGTGTGTGTGTGTGTGTGTGTGTGTGTGTGTGTGTGTGTGTGTGAGAGAGACAGCGATGTATGAATGAATGCTTAAGTGGGTGTGTGGCTTGTGCGTGTGACAGACAGTGAGAACAATGTGTAAATGAGTGCAGGAATGAATGAGGACGTAACTGTGTCTGTGAGATCGGGACACTGAATGCGATGTGTGAATGAATGCAGTTATGAATAAGAAAGTGACTGTGTGTGTGTGTGTGTGTGTGTGTGTGTGTGTGTGTGTGTGTGTGTGTGTGTGTGTGTGTGTGTGTGTGTGTGTGTCTGTGTGTCTGTGTGTGAGAGTGAGCAGGAGAGAGATCAGGAGAAAAAGAGTAAGCGCAATCATGTGTGAGTGAATGCCAATTACTTGAGTTCCAGTTAAGCGACAGTGTAATGTCATTATTCCTGTGAAAAAGAAAAGAAAATTAACTTGACTTGTAATGTACAAAAGAAACAGAATATGATTTACAGCCATTGTCTGTTTAGTACATGGACATTTAAAAGACTAGAATTTTTCAAAATGAATGAGAAAGAAGTGGTACAAAATAATACCACAAAGCTTAACTACAGACTGACTCGAAAGTCCAGGTCACATACCTTTATATGTGCCATTCCCCAAACATTAAAAGAACTGTGCACATTTGGTAATGGATACACTAGGAAGACACTATAACAAATTGGCTTTTTCATTAATGGATGAATATTCTGAGTACAGCAACAGAGTACTGAAATATCCAGGTTCAGTATGTCTGGATATATTGAGTACAGGAGCAAAGTACTGCAGCATACACATAAAGTAAGGCTGGATATACTGAGTACAGTAACAGAGTACTGTGGCACTCAAGTACAGGAGTACTGGATATACTGAGTACAGCAGCAGAGTACTGCAGCACTCACATGAAGTAGGGCTGGATATACTGAGTACAGGAGCAAAGTACCGCAGCATACACATAAAGTAAGGCTAGATATACTGAGTACAGCAGCAGTGTACTGTAGCTCTCAGGTGTAGTAGGGCTGAATATACTGAGTACAGCAGCAAAGTAATGCAACACTCATATGAAGTATGGCTGGATATACTGAGTATTGCAGCAAAGTACTGCACCACTCACGTGAAGTAGGGCTGGATATACTGAGTACAGCAGCAAAGTACTGCAGCACTCATGTGAAGTATGGCTGGATTTACTGAGTACAGCAGCAGAGTACTGTATCACTCACATGAAGTAGGGCTGGATATATTGAGTACAGCAGCAAAGTACTGCAGCACTCACATGAAGTAGGGCTGGATATACTGAGTACAGCAGCAAAGTACTGCAGCACTCACATAAAGTATGGCTGGATATAGTGAGTACAGCAACAAATACTACAGTACTCAAGCACAGTAGGCCTGGATATACTGAGTACAGCAGCAGAGTTCTGCAGCACTCGTGAAGTGGGGCTGGATATACTGAGTACAATAGCAGAGTAATGTGGCACTCAGACACAGTAGGGCTGGATATACCAAGTGCATCAGCAGAGTACTGAAGCACTCACGTACATTATGGCTGGATATCCAGAGTACATTAGCAGAGTACTGTACCATTCAGTATACTGAGTACAGCAGCAAAGTCCTGCAGTACTCAAGTACAGTAGGCCTGGATATACTGAGTACAGCAGCAGAGTACTGTAGCTGTTAGGTGTAGTAGGGCTGGATATACTAAGTACAACAGCAGGGTACTGTATCCCTCAGGTACAGTAGGCTGGATGTACTGTGTACAGAAGCAGAGTACTATAGCACTCAGGTAAAATGGGGCAGGATATACTGAGTACAGCAGCAGAGTACTGTGGCACTCAGGTACCGTAGTGCTGGAAAGACTGAGGACAGCAGCAAAGTTCTGCATCACTCAAGCACAGTAGGGCTGGATAAACTGAGTACAACAGCAGAGTACTGTAACACTCAGGTACGGTACAGCTGGATATACTGAGTACATCAGTAGAGCACTGAAGTACTCGTACAGTAGCAGAGTGCTGATTACAGCAGCAAAAGACTGTAGCACTCAGGTAAAATGTGGCAGGATATACTGAGTACAGTAGCAGAATAATGTAACACTCAGGTACAGTAGAGCTGGAAGTACTGAGTACAGCAGCAGTGTACTGTAGTTCTTAGGTGTAGTAGGGCTGGATATACTGATTACAGCAGCAAAGAGCCGCAGCACTCACATGCAGTAGGACTGGATATACTGAGTACAGCAACATAGTACTGTAGCACTCAGGTACAGTAGGGCTGGATAAACTGAGTACAACAGCAGAGTACTGTAGCACTCAGGTACAGTACGGCTGGATATAGTGAGTACATCAGCAGAGTACTCAGGTACTCATGTACAGTAGCAGAGTACTGTAGCATTCAGGTGACATAAGGCTAGATATGCTGAGTGTATCAGCAGAGTACTGTAGCACTCACATACAGTAGGGCTAGATATACTGAGTATAGGGGGGGAGTCCTGTAGCACTCAGGTACAGTATGACTATATATAGTGAGTACAGGGGGGAGAGTCCTGTAGCACTCAGGTACAGTACAGCTGTATATACTGAGTACAGGGGGGAGAGCCCTGTAGCACTCAGGTACAGTACGGCTGTATATACTGAGTACAGGGGGGAGAGTCTTGTAGCACTCAGGTACAGTACGGCTGTATATACTGAGTACAGGGGGGAGAGTCCTGTAGCACTCAGGTACAGTAGGTCTGAGTGGGTTAGATAAAATGAATGCACTACCGAGAATCTGTCTGGCTGTAATAGTGCAAGGTTCAGGGATCCACTGCCCATGCAATTATTCTCTAGCTGATCTTGGGATGGTGTGCCTGTAGTGAAAATGGTCATAGGCATGTTCCCCAACCACATCTTTGTAGCATATAGCAGTGGCATGTATGCCAGACTGTCAGCACTTACATAGCTACATAAGCATACATACTGAACAAGATCTTCTCATCTACCAAGTTTTTTTTTTCTGGTGGGAAACCCAGTCTTAAATTCCATGCTAAAAATGGAATGATTTCTTCGTCTTTCCACTTTCATCTCCCCTGAGCCTCACAATGCCCCAGTTCTTTCTCCATAGATTACTTCCTAAGACCTCTCCCTTGCAGTTCTGCACTGTCTCTCAAGTTCAAGTTAAACCTTTTCTTCCTAAATCTTAACAAAAAGACAGTGACATTCATGTTACCTTTATAAGGTCATCTGCCTCTTTTACTTGTAGATCATGTGTATATATTTACATGTTTTCTGTTGCTGCTGGGACTTTATCCTAATCTTAGAAGGTGGCAAAAGTCAACCCAGTTGCCAACCTCCTTCTTCCATCGCCCATGATAGCTTTCAGCACTCATTTGCAAGTACTTTGGAGACGACCTTCTCCGACCCAGTTCCCTGTCTTCTTGTGTACCTCAGAGATTTGTGTTGTGCTCTTCTTTCTTTTCCCTGTTTAAAAATGATCTTACAACAGACTAAAGGTTTCAGTACGCTGACAATCTGATACTCCTAAGGCATGGGAACTCTCGTTCTCTCTCTCTCTCTGTCTCTCTGTCTGTCTCTCTCTCTCTGTCTCTGGGATTCATGATTCCTTGCAGTAAGATTTCAGTCAAATCAGTCTTTGGAGAGCTTGTAGTGAATTGCAAATCAGTTAGAATTAAACATAACGTGTTACTCCTCAGAAATTTAAAATGAATCGATATTTTCCCACGCACTATGATACCTGACCCTAAAAACCACCTCCTCAAGCAAGTCCTCTTGTGCAAATCCTCTGAGATCTAATTTGATTCAACCTTTTCTTTTACATCACACACTAACCTTATTGCCAGCAGCATCATGAATCGACTGAAAATCATCTTCAAGATCTCTCATATTCTCATCACTATCCCTCAATGCTTCTTCTCATGTCTGCTTTTTTTAGTAACATTTTTATGTTTAGATTGCTGGAAAATAACTCATTTCAGTTCTGAAATGCAATAAGACCCTGTCGGAGGAACAAAGTGAGTAAATTCAAGCCTTTCTAAAACTTATAAAGCCAGTTAAAAGCATGTTTCTTTTCAAGTGCAAACCTAAATGACCCATAATATAGCTACCTAATAAAGCAATATCAAATCAAAGTCCATTCGAAGAGACACAGATAAAGACTCTTACAGAAGACTAGGAAGTAAGGAATGAGAGGGAAGAAACAGTAATGCACCGTGCTAAACATCAACAGTATCGCAGATTAAAATGTGTAATGTCTAATCATCACGTAAAGTCTGAGTAATCCAAACGATTTATTCAAAAGTAATCTGAGTGATTCATTCAAAGGATCCCCAAGGAAGACAATGATGGGGAACAAATCTCGAAAGAGAGAGAGAGGGAGAAAATATAAGCAGAGAGTATTAAAAACATTGAACAGGAAAGTCTTAATGTTAGGGCATTTAAAAAGAAAGCACATATGGGAGTGGAAAGAAGGTCCCATGAAATGGGACATTTGGAGCGACTGCTAATTATAAGAGTTGCTCCAAAGGCTAATGGAGTGTGTGCTCTTTGAAGGCAGAAGGAACTTTACATTATTCTGTTTAATAACTGAAATTTTGAGAATGCAAAGTCTTTACAAAAATGGTTGAAAGAGTTGAAGTTCTTACTTTGCATGACAACTATACATTTAAAACTAGCTTCCAGGTTAGAAAATGTGCAGTTAGTGAATGTTTATGAGGATCTTTACTTTCTAAGTACTAATAATGTACACTACAGATACTTTAAGCACTGTTTAAAGACAGATATATGTACTTTAACCTTTAGGTTATATATTCTGAATAAAGGTTTGGTAAATACATATGTGGTGCACTGTCTACCCCAATAAATTTCTTCACAGTGAAGTGTGCAAGTATTCCTGCATGTGTCATACACCACTCCTTCTCTTACATGACTGATGTAGTTACTAAGGGCTCTTGTGTTGAGGAACTTCTCCCATTTTTAAAGACATTTCTCCTGTTCTCCTATCTCCTTCTGTCTGCAAACAAAATATGTTTATTTGTGTGATTTATTTTTACAGGGCCTCCTCCGGTAGAAAATCTTCATGTCTTAAATGTGACTTCTTCAAGCATTGCAGTAAAATGGGCCCTTCACAAACTGAAGCATTCGACAGTTTCCAAAGTTCGGGCTTCAATAAATTCCACACATCTGTTGGAGAACATTTCAGTCTACCTGGATCCTAACACTACCAAGCACACCTTCCAGTAAGTAATACAAGTATCCTAACAAATAGGTATATGTCTCAATAAGTGTAAATTTCCACTGTTTCATATGTTTCTGCAACTCTCTTTTGTAAAAATATATTTATATTATATGAATAGCAATTACTCACTATGGTTCCATAGATTTATATTATCATGAAATTAAACTGGCAAATGAAACCTATTTAAAACTGGTGAATTAGCCCATAAACAACTGAACACTTCTTCATTTTCTGAAATCATTGGATTATTGTTTAATTTGTGGGTAATTAAGTAAAGTGCAAGCCAAAAACTAGTTAGAGTTAACTCCATTTATAAAATCATAGGAACATGGAAACAATACCAGACAAGCAATCATGAGGACCTTAAGATACCTAGCAATATACACATTTAAGCAGACAAACATATATGTGTGTTTATATTCTCAAGCAACTAAGCAGGGTTGTATACGACAGTCCTAGTGTAAATTTGTGTCTTCCCATCCAACCATCACGGCTGGCTTTAAAGGTAGTCAAAATGGTACTGACCTGTAGAAATAACTTATTCCACAGGGTGGCAGTATGTTGGGTTAAGAACCTACCTTTCCAGCAAGGCTTCTTTATTTATTATACAGTGAACTTCTGGCCTGGGCCGTAGTGCAAAGCTGCACAGAACAATTTGGCATCCTTCCCATTAAACAGTGTGAATGTTGTCCCCACTGATTACTTGAGTTACATTTTCTGTTCAGTAGACCAGAAAACATTTGGAAAAACAATGTCACTATTCAGTACATTTAATATTAAACTGTCAACCCAAATCATAGACTACTGTGATACAGTGCGTTCTGCCTTAATGCCATAACTACAGGTGTTTGTAGAATCACTGACTTTGCAAAGGAGCAGGTCTTTCCTGGCTTGAAAACTGAGGCACAGGTCACGTCAGAGCAGCTAATGGGCTACTGAGTACAAGGTGAGTTGTGCTAGTCTGTCAGTATAGTTGAACTAATATAGTGTGGAAAGGCCTTTAATCTTCCTGGTAAGTTGTCTTTGAGGGGCTTTCTAGTTGAGTGATATGCTTCCATTTATACTGTATTCAGTGTTGGCTCTGATATGGGAAGAGTAAAGTAGTAGGATGACTTCTTTGAATCTTGGCAAATGTTCCCTTGGAAATTAACTGGCCCAGATAAAAGAATTTCCTGACTATGGTGGAAGCATGATGATTGAATGAAAGAGAGTTGTCCAACTAAGTACCCAGATCTCATATGGCCGTGTCTGTCTGCCTGCCTGTCTGAAGAGGAGTGCTATTTATAACATATGAGGTTGGAACAGCTTTTCTGCCAAATTCTACTATTCTGGACTTGTTTGCATTTAACATGAGACTGTTTGTCAGCACACCAACTATGTGCATATTCCAGCCCTGGCTGGAGCTGTTTAGTATTAGTAGATGAGTGGATAACAGTGCCAAGCTTGCAGTGACAAGCAGACAGTCAGCCACACTTCTGAGATACTGGACTGGATGTCTGTAAAGTACATGCCAAACAGCATATGGCCAGCACTAATCCCTGTGGTTCCCCGTTAGTTACAATTTTATATTAAGAGAAGGTCCCAGCATCTTTCACAGCCTGATATCTGTTGAATAGCCGATCTGTAATCCAGCAAATAACATCAGTGTTTAGATTAAGTTTGTCTATTTTTTTAACAATGCCAGCATACAGGATAGTGTTACAAGCCTTGGCCAAATCAAGATAAGCAGGATGCATTGAGTGACCACTGTCCACAACCTCTTTTGGTCTTTTCATCCCTTCTCCATCTTTCTTTTCTTCACCTCCCACAGTACTTCCCTCTGCTGTCTGCTCTCCCTATTTCTACGTTTACACCACGCAGCCTCTACTTGAGATCTCTGATTTACTTCTAGCCTGTCTTATCAATTCCATCATCATTACCACAGCATTGTGTTTAGTAGCATTACCAGATACTGCTAGCATATATACACACACAATATATATATATATATATATATATATATGGTTTATATGACATCGTCAACTTATCGGAAAGTCAAAAGTCATATGGTTGAGACCATATGTTTGATTTTTCAAAAAGTTGAAAATAAGAAAAATGGCAAAAATCTACATTTATGCAAGGGGGAAGCCCCCCTGTATCCCCCAATCCCGTGCAAATTATACATACACCAACTTCAAGATCACACTACAGTGGGGAAGTTTAATTTCCCCTATTCCCACTGCACCACTGTCTCCATACAAATCCTTTGACTTTTTGGAAAGTTGAGCATATGATCTCGACCATATGACTGTCAATTTCTGAAAAATCGACAATGTCATATATATTTATATATATATATATATATATATATATATATATATATATATATATATATATATGTGTGTGTGTGTGTGTGTGTGTGTGAGTGTGCTTTCATTGGACAAACCAATGACCAATCATAAAATTAGAAGCCAACAGTTCTGAACAAGAATAAGTCACAGCTAATGTCCTGCATGAGACTTCATCAGAACTAACTTTGGAATGCCAATCAAATGCTTTATATAACTTTCAAAGATAACACAACAAACATATGATCAACAGTTGTGCAAGATCAGCAGTTCTTCTGTTTTGGGGAATATGCTCTTTCTCCAGAAATTATGTGATTTCAGAATAAATATATATGTAATTAGCAGGGGGTACAGCGTTGCATTTATTTATTTATTTTTTTTTTTTACTTCTCATGGTCTGAGTTTAATCCTTGCAACAATTGCAGAAGTGTGTCTTCATTGTGTTGTTGACGTTAGTGGACTGTATCTTGCTCACTACATCCATGATGAGGGTGGATCAGTAAACACTGCAAAGGCACTTGACACCATCCCACACTCGGGTATCATAATTAAACTATCCCAGTTAAATGTTAATCCCTGTGTAACTAGTAGCATGTAGGAGGGCCCTTATGAAAGTCCTAAAAGGTGATGGTGAGAAACTGAGACCTTATGTATTCTAAAGAGAAATCCTGATTTCTGGAGAATTTCACTATAGTGTGATGAATGGTCACACATATTGTGATATGCCCACCCTGATATGGCTAAGTGAAACTATTTTCTCTGCCACCCCAACTCAGTTGCCGCTCATTTTGCTTAACGAATGGTACAAAAGGAAAATTAATGATGGCAAACAAGGAAAATCAAAAGGATGGAAGAATATAAGAAGAGATCCTACCGTCTTCAGGTGGACAAGGGCAGTAAAATGAACTACTAAAGTGATTTTTTTGATAGGATCAGTAGGTCATGCAACAGACCACATGGCACAGTATAAACTCAGTGTATTAGCTCTGTAAAATGGTGGTGGGGGGAGTCAGACAGATTAAAATAACTTCTGGAAATGAAGGCGGTACATAAGCACAATGAAGAAAATACTGTCACTCCCTGCCCAGTAATACTTAGTCTCTGAACTCACTAAAATATGGCTTAACTGAACTTTCAGTCCATTAAGCTAATATACCACAAACTATCGGCCTCCTAAATGGGTTAAGAGGCAAAGCTGATTTAAAAGGAAAATCAGTGTGGTTGTACTTGATAAAGAAAAAAAGTACAATATCTGGCAAAGCACAACAAAGCAATGCTAGGATTTAGGACAAACTGCTTTAAAGTAATTCAAAAATGTGTCAAAACATAAAGGAATATTAAAAAAGGCTATAGTAAGTCACACAAAACAGCAATGGCAATAGGTGGCTTCAAAACAAAGGGGGGCTGCAGGAAGCAACAGAATGGGTGAAAACAAATACGTTGGGGAGGGGCTGTACACACATGCACACACACCATGGTTTTAACTGGCTCAGGCTGCACTGTAATTTAAGTCTGCAGGAAGTAACTGAATTAAGATGGGAGTCTGCTTGGACCCCAAAAGTCATAAAGTTATACATGCACTGAGGTACATCTTAGACATTTTTAGCAACATTTTGACTTAATAGTGATGGTCTGAATGAAAAATCACGAGTAAGGAAATATATTCAGTCTTTTTGGGAATAGTGCCTGCCTTCCTACCCTTTAAAAACAGTTATCTTCTGTGTACCACTCTGGTGTTAGATTGGGATAAAAAATAAGGGATAAAAAATAAAAGAACAAATGGCCAGAGGCATATATTAGCTGAGTGTCTGGGAGAGGAAGCCAAAGCACTTGGACAATATCCGCAAAGAGAAAATGACTGCGCATAGAAGTAATGAACACCCACAGCCACAAAGTCTATGCTTCAATTTTTCCCTTGGAACTAGACAAACTTTCAACTTAAGCACTCAAACCATTCACTTCTCAGCCTGGCACTTGCTCAAACCTCATAGCAAGCACTAATAAACCTTAGCACTAGAGCCCCCTATACTGTAGAGAAGGACAAGGCTCTCTATTCGACCTTACCAGTCAATCAGTAAAACAGCTCACTGTACCTATCTAGGCATGTCCAAAGGGCGGTTTCAAGTGTACTGTCTGGTCCAACTGGTGAATCTGGGCATTTTGAGGCAATGTTACAACTGCCTCATGTATACAGACAACCCTCTCCTCCTACCACCAAACACTAATACATGCGAGAGATGTAATTATACAGCCAAACTGGAGGCTAAGCTTTCTCAATCCAAGACAGGACCAGACAGTCAGGAGGAGAAGGGAATTACTTGCATCACACCACCAGTCTCACATAGACCTATGAAACCAGTACCAGCAAAAAGCACACATAAATACACAAAAACATACTCGGAGGCTCTAAATAAAAATCTGCAAAAGCAACAGAGACCTCCAAAGCAGACATCCAAGCAACCTCCACCCCCCCAACACAAACCATGAAACACATACTTCACTAAACCAGTGTGCCATGCAATCACAGCCCTTAAGGCAAAAAGAGGAGCTCTCTGACCATGTAGCCCAGGCTGGTATGTCCCTGACCTTGAGTAGCATCTTGCCCTCACTAAGAATGATGCCACAGTATAAAGACAAAATGATCAGTTTCAACAATTGGCTAAAGTATTGGTGTCATTCAAAGGGGATCCAGTGTCTGTCAGCCTGGGATGACATGCTTGACAAACCACGTTGCTTCACCAGGGACGGCTTGCACCTGTCACCCTTAGGCTTTTGTATACTGGCCAAGGCTCTTGCCACCCCCATAGTGCCTTTTTTAGGCAAGGCTCAAAGGACAAACCCACCTCCATAGACAACCCAAAGATAAAAAAACTAAAGGTAATGCTACTCAATGCCAGAAGTCTAAACTTCAAGATGCATGCACTCGAGACTCTCCTCAGTATGGAGAAAATTGATGTTTGTGCAGTAACAGAAACCTGGTTCAAGGCTCCTGAGAGCACCCCAGCACTACCAGGTTATAACTCATACCATGTGTTTCAGCCCCAAAACTCGGACCGAAGCACAAAAGGAGGGGGAGTATCTATATTCATCAAAGATACCTACACCTCCAGATTAGTGGCACTGCACAAAGCATCGGAAACCATCCATGTGCAACTAACAGCGGGCAAAACTGCCTTTCAGTTTGTAGCCTGCTACAGAACACCCTCCCTATTACAGGAACCCCACTTGGCATTCCTGAGAACACTAGAGAATATGAAGGTCCCTCCAAACACTATGTTATTGGGTGATTTCAACTACCCAAACATTGACTGGGAAAACTACTCAAGCCCAAACACCCTCGCCCAACGGTTCCTTGAATTTATAAACTCTAACGCAATGGAACAACTGGTCACCACTCCCACAAGAGGGAACAACATATTGGACCTGGTCATCACCAACATGGGGACTCTATGTTCCACACCAGAGGTAAACCCCTCATTGGTAAGATCAGACCATAAACAAATTTCCCTGGACATCCATATCCTGTCCCCACCCCCAGCCAAGGAAATCACTGTAAAGAATTTCTCAAAAGCCAACTTTGCACTTCTCAAGACTGAGGTGGAATCCTTCAAAGCCCCTGGGCCAGAGGATAATACAGCCCAATCCGCAGAATCCTTTACAATTGCATTCTGTGAGCACCTGCAGGAATGCATGGATTGTGCTATCCCAAATAAAACCAAGACTCACTCCTCCAAAAACAGGAGACCGGTCTGGTGGACTCCGGCCATAAATAAGCTATACAACAGAAGGAGGAAGCTACTACATGACAGAGCAAAATCCCAAAAAGGGAAGCCATCTCTGATCAGTATTAGCAAGAAACTTCGATACCTCATAAAATCATCAAAGGCCAGTTTCGAAAGAAAAATTGCCCTAGACACTAAAGATAATCACAAGGCCTTCTTTAGTTATGTCAGGAACATGGGCGGAAACTCCCAGATATGCTCTGAATTGTTGCATAACGGTACAAAATATACTGAACCTACAGACATAGCCAACATCCTGGCAGACAGATTCAGCACAAACCCCCTTCCTCCAAAGGAGCAAATGCCTATCCCAACTGAATGTAACCTCCTTGACATCACAGATGCACAGGTGAAAGCTGCCCTCTCCAAAGCAAAAAACACAGCATCTATGGGACCAGACGGTGTCCCAGGCTGTGTCTTACATGAGCTCCAAGAAGAACTGAACCCTCACATTAAGTCACTGTTCAAACTTAGCCTTACTACAGGATATTTACCCAAAGAATGGCGTACAGCTACAGTGGTCCCACTCCACAAAGGTGGTGCCACAACGGACCCCGGAAACTATCACCCCATAAGCCTGACTAGTCTGGTCTGTAAAGCTATGGAGCGTATTATCATGGAACTCATAAACAAAGACATTGGGATCCTCCAGACACTGGACCCTACCCAATTCGGCTTTGTTAAGGGCAGATCTTGCCTCTTAAACCTAGTTGATTTCTTTGAAACAGTTACCAAAGCCATAGATGAGGACAAGGTAGTCCACACAGCCTACCTGGACCTCGCAAAAGCCTTCGACACAATACCCCACTCAGGCATTATAAATAAGCTTACCAGCTTAAATATCAACCCCTATATCACAAGATGGGTTGCAAACTGGCTCAGAGATAGAACCCACATGGTCAGAATCGTAGGTGCCATGTCCGAATCCAAACCAGTTACAAGTGGCGTTCCACAGGGCTCAGTTCTGGGACCGCTCTTGTTCGGTATATACTTCTCTGAGGTTCAGGCTAACACGGGGATTATGGCTGACAAAGTTCGCAGATGACTGCAAACTGGGGGCCATAATCGAATCTCCAGCTGACACAAGCATCCTCCAAAAGGGTCTCACAGAGACAGATGCTTGGTGCCAGAGCCACGGCCTCAAGCTAAATGCTAAAAAGTGCATAGTCATCCCCTTTGGGAAAAACAAGGTGCCCACAAATTACCACATAGGTGGTAATCCATTAAGTACGGAAGAAGTAATTAGAGATTTGGGGACCAACGTAGATAGTAATCTCTCCTTTGATAATCATGTTGCCAAAGTGGTTAGAAAGACCTTCTATATAGCCCACCTTATCACGAAAGGGTTCGCATCTAGATCAAGAGAGGTCATTTTGCCCCTCTACTCGTCACTCATCAGGCCCATAATCGAATACAATGCCCCTTTTGGGATGTTCCTTACCCTACACCTGCAGCAACTGGAGAGACCCCAAAAGTACCTCACCAAGAGGATCATGGGCTACAAACAGATGTCCTATGCAGCTTGACTAAAGAAACTCCAGCTCTACTCAGTTGCTTACCGCCTACTCAGAGGCGATCTATGCCTGACGTACAAAGCCATGTCAAACCCAGAATTAATGGACATGCTCCACCTCAAAAAATCCAAGTCCCTTATTGCTACACGTTCCAGGGACCTAAACTTCAGCACAAAAATAAATAGGACATGCTGGAGGGACAGATTCATTTCCCAGAGGCTCCCCTCACTCTGGAATAGAATCCCAATTCATGTTAGACATAGCCCCTCGCTGACCCTCTTCAAGCGAAATTTGGACGCGTGGATGGGAAATCGCAAATTCACCCCTGGGATCTCTCCTGTGTCCCTGCTAGACAGAGGCACAGTAAACTAATCTTAAAAGGGTACCTTCTGTGACCTATTTACAGAGGCACAGTAGGCTAATCTAATAGGGAGGCGGAAGCCAAATACACTCTGGCTAGGCTTATAAATGCCCTAGGGCAGATAGCCTAGTATCTGCCTATGAACCTATGAACCTATAACATACCTAACACACTAGTAATAGGTGACTCTATAGTCAGGCACACTGACATCCCACTCACTAGGCTGAACAAGGAGAAGGTTACTGTTAGCTGCCTGTCGGGTGCCAGGATCTGCCACATAACACAAGCACTCAGGTAACTCCAGAACAAGTACAAATACGACTCTGTCATTCTCCATGTTGGTGTGAATGACCTGAGCCATACCTCCCTGGACTACATGAAAAGAGACATGGAAGAGCTCTCTGATCTCATAGCCCAGGCCAGTATGACCCTGACCCTGAGGAGCATCCTGCCCTCACCAAGAATGATGCCACAGTATAAAGAAAAAAATTATCAATTTCAACAATTGGCTAAGTTTCTGGTGTCATTCAAAGGAGATCCAGTGTCTGTCAGCCTGGGATGACATGCTCGACAAGCCACACTGCTTTGCTAGAGACGGCTTGCACCCGTCACCCTTAGGCTTTCGAATACTGGCCATGGCTCTTGCCACCCCCATAGTGCCTTTTTTAGGCAAGGCTCAAAAGACAAACCCACCACCGTAAATAGCACAAGTAACAAAAAACTGAGGGTAATGCTACTCAATGCCAGAAGTCTAAACCTCAAAATGCACGCACTCGAGGCTCTCCTCAGTATGGAGAAAATCGACATATGTGCAGTAACAGAAACCTGGTTTAAGGCTGCAGAGAGCACCCCAGCACCACCAGGCTTCAACTTATACCAAACATTTCAGCCACAAAACCCGGACCGAAATACAAAAGGTGGAGGCGTATCCATATTCATCAAGGATACCCTCACCTCCAGGTTAGTGGCACAGCACGATGCTTGAGAGATCATACACGTGCAACTAACAATGGGCAGAACTGCAGTTCAAATTGTAGCTTGCTACAGATCACCGACCATGTCCCGGGACCCCCATTGCACATTTCTGGAAACACTGGGAAGCATAAAGGTCCTACCAAACACCCTGATATTGGGGGATTTCAATTACCCAAACATTAACTGGGAGAACTACTGAAGTACTAACTCCCTTGTCCAACATTTCCTAGAATTTATAAACTCAAACGTCCTGGATCAACTGGTCAACACCCCTACCAGAGGTGACAACATATTGGACCTGGTCATCACCAATATGGGTGACTGGTGTTCCGCACCGGAGGTCAACCCCTCACTGGTTAGATCTGACCATAAACTAATCACTCTGGATATCCACATTCTGCCCCCATCCCCACCAAGCTGCAAAATCCTTTACTAATTCACTCTATGGGCACCTACAAGAATGCATGGCTCTTGCTATCCCAAGCAAAACCAAGACTCACTCCTCCAAAAAACGGAAAGCAGTCTGGTGGACCCCTGCCATAAACAAGCTATCCGGCCAACATGGAGATCCTCCAGAAGGGCCTAAATGAGACTGATGTATGGTGTCAAAGCCATGGTCTCATGCTAAATGCAAAAAATGCATAGTAATCCCCTTTGGAAAAAACAGAGTACCTGCGAACTACAACATAGGAGGTAATCCCCTTAAATCTGAAGAAGAAATAAGGGATCTAGGGACCCAAGTAGATAGTCAGCTTTCCTTTGATAACCATGTTGCCAAAGTGGTTAGAAAATCCTTCTATGTGACCCATCTGATTACGAAAGGGTTTGCATCAAGATCTAAGGATGTAATGGTGCCCCTCTACTCTTCCCTCATCAGACCCATTATTGAGTACAATGCACCAATTGGAATGTACCTGGCTAGACATCTCCAGCAGCTGGAGAGACCACAAAGGTACCTAACCAAGAGGATTACTGGCCTCAAACAGTTGCCCTATGCAGCACGATTGAAAAAGCTAAGACTGTCCTCTGTTGCATACCGCTTTCTCAGAGGCGATCTCTGTCTAACATACAAAGCCATGTCCAACCCAGAATTGTTGCACATGCTCCTTCTTAGCAAAACCAAATCTACTCGAGCTACACGCTCTAGGGATATAAACCTCAACACAACAATGAATAGAACATGCTGGAGGGACAGATTCCCTTCACAGAGACTTCCCTTACTATGGAACAGGGTCCTGATCTACATAAGGCAGAGCCCCTCACTATCACTCTTGAAGAGGAACCCTGATGAGTGGATGGGTAACAGAAAGTTCACACCAGGGATCACACCAACAGCACTACTAGATAGGGGCCAAGGGTACTAGCTGCTAGTACAAGGGTCTAGGGAACTACTAAAGGGGCGGTGAATACCGCACAACATGGCTGGGCTAATATATGCCTTCGGTCAGATAGCCCAGTAAAAACCTATGAACCTATGAACCTATAATAGAAGGAGGAAACTAGTACAGAAAAGAGTAAAATCCCAATCAGTATCAGCAAGAAACTACGATCCTTCATAAAATCATCCAAGGCTAGCTTTGAAAGAAAAATTGCCAAGGACTCCAAAGACAACCACAAGGCATTTTTTAGCTACGTCAAGAATCTAAGTGGCAATTCTCAGATCTGTTCGGAGTTAGTGCAGAATGGCACAAAATACACTGAACTGACCGATATCGCCAACATCCTGGCAGACAGGTTCAGTGCAAACTTCTCCCCCCTCTCACCCCTAAAAGGGCCCATAACCATACCAGAAGAATGTAGTGCCCCTGAAATCACAGGCATTCAGCTTAAAACAGACCTCTCCAAAGCAAAAAACACAGCATCAGTGGGATCGGATGGTGTCCCAAGCTGCGTCCTACACAAGCTCAAAGATGACTTAACCCCTCACCTAAACACACTGTTCAACTCAGCCTCTCCACAGGCATGGAGTGGTGCACAGCAACAGTTATTCCACTCCACAAAGGTGTAGCCACAACAGACCCGGGAACTATCACCCTATAAGCCTGACTAGCTTGGTCTGCAAGGCTATGGAGTGCATCATCATGGATCTCATTAACAGAGACATTAGGAATCTGCAAACACTGGACCCTACCCAGTTCGGCTTTGTTAAGGGCAGATCATGCCTTCCAAACCTGGTGGACTTCTTTGAGACAGTTACTAAGGCTGTAGATGAGGGAACAGTGGTACACACAGCCTACCTTGATCTCGCAAAGACCTTCAACACCATTCCCCATTCTGGTATTATAGACAAGCTCACCAGCCTGAACATAAACCCCTACATCACGAGATGGGTTGCCAACTGGCTCACGGACAGAACCCACATGGTAAGAGTTGCGGGAGCTAGGTCTGACTCTAAACTGGTTACAAGTGGCGTTCCTCAGGGCTCAGTCCTAGGACCCCTCCTGTTCAGCATATACTAGGTACAGGCAAGCACAGGAGGACTATGGCTGACCAAGTTCACAGATGACTGCAAACTAGGGGCTATAATTGACTCTCCGGCTGACACAGACATCCTCCAAAAGGGTCTCACTGAGACAGATGCCTGGTGTCAAAACCATGGCCTCAAGCTAAATGCCAAAAAGTGCATAGTCATCCCCTTTGGAAAAAACAAAGTACCCACAAACTACCACATAGGTGGCAGCCCCTAAATATGGAAGACATAATAAGGGATCTGGGGACCCAAGTAGATAGTAATCTCTCCTTTAATAATCACATTGTCAAAGTGGTTAGAAAATCCTATGTGGCCCACCTATTCACAAAAGGGTTTGCATCCAGATCAAAACAGGTCATTGTGCCCCTCTATGCATCACTTATCAGATCCATCATAGAGTACAACGCCCCATTTGGGATGTACCTTACAAGACACCTGCAACAGCTGGAAAGACCGCAGAAGTACCTCACCAAGAGGATCACTGGCCTCAAACAGATGTCCTATGCAACTCGACTGAAGAAATTCCAGCTGTACTCGGTTGCATACCGCCTTCTCAGAGGTGATCTCTGCCTGACATACAAGGCCATGTCCAACCCAGAATTGATGGACATGCTCCACCTAAAGAAAACCATATCCCCTTGAGCCACACACTCTAGGCCTCTAAACCTCACCGCAACAATAAATAGGATGTGCTGGAGAGATAGATTTCTGTCCCAGAGACTTCCCATGCTCTGGAACAAGATTTCAATCTACATTAGGCAGAGCTCCTCACTAACACTCTTCAAAAGAAACCTTGACGAGTGGATGAGAAACAGAAAGTTTACCCTGGGGATCACTTCAGTGGCTCTGCTGGACAGAGGCACAGGGAACTAATCTAAGGGGGCGGCGAAAGCCAACACATTCCAGCTAGACTTATAAATGCCTTTGGGCAGATAGCCTAGTACCTACCTATGAACCTATGAACCTATGAACTCAACAGGAAAACCAAATGCTGTTACAACACTACATAGTGCAACACTCTGCAAATGATCATCTGTTATAACACAAATCTTGTAAAATTCCAAATAAAAGGATTCTGGTCACCACAGCTGAAGCACACAATTTTAATAAAACAAAAACTACTAAAATATGTAACAAACAGGTAAGCGCTTTCGCGGAGGCAAAGTCTGCTTCTTCAGACCATTAACAGAATATACAACGTTACTTACATTTATAAAAAGTTAAAAAAAAGAAAAACAGCTCCAATAGAAACTATGTAACAGTTCAGAAGCACTACCCACTAAGGGTTCAAACAACCAATCCCAGAAATGAACCATTTAACAATACGGCCAACTGGTGATCTAAAAATAACCAATCCAAAGGCACAAAACCGACACCTGTTTACATTTTTTTTAAATATTCATGTCAGAAAGGTGCATACTCCTAAATATGTATGAGCATTAATAAATATTAATGTTTAAGGGGTCAGGACTTCAAGACCGGCTTCAGAGACACATATTCATTTAAACCAGGATACAGATTTCCCTTCAACAACCATATCCATTTCATTTCCTTCTTTTCAGTGCTACATTTGAAGTCACCACCCCTCATATTTTCAAAAAACAACTCCAAAACAAAAAAAATTGAAGCTATGATCATTACCACTATCTTATAGGTTCATAAGTTCATAGGATGCTACTAGGCTATTGGCCCTGAGACCCTTATAAGCCTAGCCAAGAATTTCACCCATGTTCCCACAAAGTCGGCACCTGTTTCTCCTGTCCAACAGGGACACAGGTGGGATCCCAGGGATGTATTTTCTGTTTTCCATCCAGTCGTCCAGGTTCCACTTAAAGAGGGCTAGGGAGGTACTCTGCTTGACATGGAGAGGGAGTCTATTCCACAGAAGGGGGAGTCTTTGGGACACAAATCTATCCCGCCAACAAGCTCTATTAATGTCACAGACCAGGTTGAGGCCTTGCATGCGGGTTGCATGAGTGGAGTTTGACTTACGGATATGCAGCAACTCCATCAAGGCTAGGTCTGAGACTGCCTTTTATGCCAGACAGAGGTCACCTCTGAGCAGTCTATACAAGACTGAGTAGATGGACAGGACTTTTAGCCTATTTGTATAGGATAGGTGTTTGAGACCCTGGATTTTCCTGGTCAGGAACCTTTGTGATCTCTCCAGCTGCTGCATGTGCTTGGCAAGGTACATGCTGAAGGGAGAATTGTACTCAATAATGGGTCTGATAAGGGAGGAGTGCAGGGAATTAATGACCTCCTTGTTGCTGGATGAAATTCCATTACTTATGAGGTGGGCCATATAGAAAGCCTTCCGTACAATGGAGGCAACGTGGTGGTCAAACATCAGGTTGCTATCAACCTGGGTGCCCAAGTTCCTCATGACTGATTACATGCTTAGTATGTTGTTATTAATGTGATAATTAGTGGAGATGCTATTTTCCTCAAAAGGGATAATGAAGGATTTTCTTGGCATTCAGTTTGAGGCCATGCTTCTGGAACCAGTCATTGGTTTGGGTAAGACCCTCTTGGAGGATGTTCACATCACTAGGGGAATTTAAGACAGTGCCCAGCTTGCAGTCATCTGCAAACTTGGTCAGCCACAGACCACTGGTTTTGGCTTGCACCTCAGAAAAGTATATCCCAAGCAGTAGAAGCCCCAAGACCAATCCTTAGGGTATGCCGCTTGTTATGGGTCTACTACTAACTTCCCCTGTTTGACTGAGTGGGTTCTATCAGCGAGCCAGTTAGCTATCCATCTGGTAACATACGGGTTGATGCCTAGCTGGGAGAGTTTATCTATTATGCCCGAGTGGGGAATAGTGCTGAAGGCTTTGGCTAGGTCAAAGTAGGTGGTGTGCACCATCTTCCCCTCATCCAGCTTTGGTGACTGTTTCAAAGAAGTCAACCAAGCTTAACAGGAATGATCTCCTTTTGACAAAACCAAACTGTGTAGGATCAAGCATTTAGCGGTTGCAAATGTCCTTGTTTATAATGTCCATGATAATTTATTGTATGGCCTTACAGATCAGACTAGTTAGGCTGATGGGCCTATAACTGCCTTGGTCGTGGATGCTCCACCTTTGTGTAGAGGGATGACAGTGGCTGTCCTCCATTTGGCTGGGATGAAGCCAGTGCTAAGACTTTGGTTGAATTGAGTGCCTAATGGTGCTGAGAGCTCTTACCTGATTTCATGTAGGATGCAGCCAGGGATGTTGTCAGGTCCCATGATATTTGTATTTTTTGCCTTTGAGAAGGCATTAAAGACCTGCTCCCTGGTGATGAGGGGAGGGGGGCAGGTGCTGGGGATGTCCTGGTTTACTGATGGGAGTGAAATTTTCACTGAACCTGTCTGCCAGCAGGTTGGCTATATCTCTGGTATTTGTGTATGTGGTGTTCTTGACCACCAGTTCAGAGCAGATTTGGGTGTTACCTTTGAGATTGCTGACATATGCAAAGAAGGCCTTGTGATTGTCCTTAGTGGATGTGGCCAATTTGGACTCAAAGTTAGCCTTAGAGGATTTCACCACTGACCTTATTTGCTTCTTCAGACAAAGGAAAGATTGCTTCCAGCTTTGCACCTGCTCCTTCTTGGTCCTGGACAGCAATTTTTTTCTTTTATTATAGAGTCTGTTTATTGCTGCTGTCCACCAGACAGGTTTAGTCTTCCATGAGAAAGATGATTTTGTCCTGTCAAGTACTGCTGAGTCCAAGCTATGTAGGTGCTCGTGTAGTTTTTTGGTGTAGGCTTGGACATTAGTGCTAGTTCCAACTGAAAGGGTGGTGGCTGTGAAGCTGCTTATATCTGCTCTCAGGAGGTTGTAGTCAGCTTTGGAAAAGTTTTTTTGTTTGACCCTGGTGGGGGGGGGGGGGTCACAGGAGATGGTGACTTCAAAAGTGATAATTTTATGGTCAGATCTCACCAAGAAGGATAACACTGTATTGGTGCTGCAGTAGCTACTCATGTTGGTTAATACCAGGTCCAGGATATTTTCACCTCATGTGGGGGTGTCGACCAGCTGATCCAATGCATTGGCAGTGATGAAGTCAAGGCATCTCTAGGCATTCATGTTTGGGCTAGAATAGGTCTTCCACTTTATGGTTGAGTAGTTAAAGTCACCCAGGATCAGGGGAGAGGGTTGAATCTTGATGGATTCAAGTAAGTCCAGATAATTGGAGTGGGCGTCCTGTGTCATGGTTGGGAGTCTGTAGCTAACTATGATTTGAATAGGTGTTTTGCCAATAAACTGCACCTGGAGTGTCTCCTGTGTGTCATACTGTTTCACCAGCCTGGAGGTGTGTATGTCTTTGAGAAATATTGAAACTCCACCTCCTTTGGCCATGTAGAGCTCCATTTGAGGTCTGAAAGTATGGTGGGAAGAGTAACCTGGTAAGGCTGGGATGCTCTCCCCAGCTCTGAACCAGGTTTCAGTGACTGTATAAATGTCAGCATCTTCTAGGGTGATAAATGCTTGCAATGAGTGCAGTTTCATGTTATGACTCCTAGCGTTTAGCAGCATTACCTTCAAATTTCATTTAGAAGAATTTTTCACATTGGTAATTTTGTCCTCATGACTTTGCCTAAAAAGGCACTATGAGGGAGGCAAGAGCCCTTGCCATAAGCCTGAAGCCCAGGGGAGACAGATGGAGGCCATCTCTGGCAAAGCATGGTGGTCTGCCAGTCATGTCCTCCCACGCTGTCAGGTTCTGGCTCCCCTTGGAATGACACCAGAAACTAAGCCAATTGTTAAAAATCATTTTCTGCTTGTATTGAGGCAACATTCTGGGTGATGGTAGGATGCTGTATAAGGTGAGGGACATACCTGCCTGGGACACATATTCAGTGAGCTCAATCATGTCTCTCTTCATAAAGTCTAGAAAGGAATGTCTCAAGTTCACACCAATATGGAATATGACAAAGTCATAACACTACCTGTTGTTGAGAGACTTGACTGCATCCATGATATGGCAGATTTTAGCACCTGAGAAGCAACCTACCATGACTTTTTCCACTCTAGCCTGGTGAGGGGCACATTTGTGTGTCTCACAATAGAGTTTCAAATGACTAGTATGTTGGGTTTGTGGCTGGGCCTTAGAGGCTGTGAGACACAGGCATGTGTACTATGTGTGGTGTTTGGTGCTGTGGGTTGTGATGTGTGTGTCTGTTTTTGCCTCAGAGGCCTTTTAGGTATGTTTTTGTTCAGAACCACTGCAAATGTGGGAGTGTGTTGCATAGGTGTGGGTGGTGTTAGAGGTGTGGTGTTTATGGAATTTGAGCAGACAACCTTCTCAGTGCTAGATGTACTGGCTTGTGATTGAGATAGCACGGATTCTAGGTTCGGTATCTGAGGAGAGTATCTGGAGGTGTGAGTGCTGGTAAGGGAAAAAATGCAGCTGAGATACCTCGCAAAGGGCTAAAACAGAGCAGCGGCAGTGCATGATTCGCAAATAAGCACAAACATGTGCAAATGACGGGTGTAAGTACAACAAAAACTAAAGTAAAATAGAAAGACTGGAAATGACCAATCAACCCTTGTCCTGAGCTCTTAGCTAAACACCCTATGCCAGACCAGTTCCAACCAGTTCACCTACTCCTACAAAGTGTAAGTAGGCCCCAGCCAACACAGGATGGAGTAGCAGGAAACACAGGAATCACACAAACATATCTGGATACCGCAAAACCTGTAACCAGACTATGCTAAAGATATTTAAACTCTGTTTAGGCCGATTTAACACAGAAGAACAGATACACACTTAAATATAACAGCAGAACAGTTCACACTCGGTTAATTAAACACTTTAACAGTCAAACAGTGAAAAATACAGTGCAGATGTAATGCAAGTTAATAAAACAGCACAGTTAATCAAATACAAGTGCAGTGTAAGTCAGAATAAATTGAAAAATGGCACTTAGTTTTGTAGATTCTCTCAGCAGCTTTGAAATCAGCACAGGGTAGATGCAGAATGCTCACCACCTTGTAGCTCAACTAAAACAAGCAAGTACCACAAAATGAAAGTAAAATAGAAACACTGGAATTAACCAATCAACTCTTGTCCCCGAGTTCTTAGCTAAACACCCTATGCCAGACCACTACCACCCAGTTTTCCCACTATGTGCAGCTAGGCCCCAGCCAACACAAGATGGTGTAGCAGGAAACACAGGAATCACACAAACAGATCTGGATAAAGCAAAACTTGTAACCAGACTATGCTAAAGATATTTAAACTCTGTTTAGGTTGATTTAACACAGGAGAACAGATACACGCTTAAATATAACAGCAGAACAGTTCACACCCAGTTTATTAAACATTTTAACAGTAAAACAGTGAAAAAATTTAGTGCGGATGTAATGCAAGTTAATAAAACAGCAAAGTTAATCAAATGCAAGTTCAGTATAAGTCAGAATAAATTGAAAAATGGCACTTAGCTTTGTAGATTATCTCAGCAGCTTTGAAATCCGCACAGTTTTGAAGTCCCGACTCCTTAAACATTAATATTCACTTGTTTTCATACATATTTAGGGATATGTACCTTTCTGGCATGAATAGTTTAAAAAAATTAAGGTGTGTTGGTTTTGTGCCTTTGGATTGGTTATTTAGATCACCAGTGGGCCGTATTGTTAAATGGTTCATCTCTGGGATTGATTGTTTGAACCCTTAGTGAGTAGTGCTTCTGAATTGTTATATAGTTTCTACTGAAGTTGTTTTTTTTTTTAATTTTTATAAATGTAAGTAACCTTGTATACTATGTTAACAGTCTGAAGAAGTGGACTTTGTCTCCACGAAAGTGCTTACCTCTTTGTTACATATAACTAAACATAAAGTCAGTAACAACTAGGTAACACAGTCCGGATGGATGTGCAATAGACAACAGTGCTCGTACACCAGGATCCAAGAAATAGATTTAATAAGTCCACACAGTAAAAAAGAGAATACAGGTACAGGTTAAGCGCTTTCAACTGTAAAGCACAGTCTTCCTCAGAACAATGCATAATACAAATTCGTATCAATTTATACCTATCTAAATTGAATAATAGAATAATAGAATAATAGAATAACTACCTGCAAAAAACCGCCAAAAATATTAAAGACATACCAACCTATATATACCTTGTATAAATTGTCAGTACTGCACATCTTAATACTGCTTATGAGAAATGTCATATCCCTAACATACATATAAAAACATGTCTAAAATCAGCAAATACTTATATCCACTTAATGGACCAAGTTGTATTAAAATAAATATAAAAATATATGTACCTGTATTCTCTTTTTTACTGTTTGGACTTATTAAATCTATTTTTTTGGATCCTGGTGTACGAGCACTGTTTGTCTATTGCACATCCATCCGGACTGTGTTACCTCTTTGTTACATATGTTAGTAGTTTTGTTTTATTAAAAGTGTGTACTTCAGCTGTGGTGACTAGAATCCCTTTATTTAGAATTTTACTGTTTCTGTTGGTCTTCCAGTTTTCATCTGACCACTCAATTTTGTTTTGCTGCTATTTTGTTTTGGTGGAGTGGCCAGGACATGGCAGAAGGATTTGATTTAGAACTGAGATATAATCCTGGAATCAGTGTACAAGTCAGTATGGAAAGTTTCCAGTGGATTTTATGATTGACTTCAATCCACTGTTGAATAATTTAACTGAGAATAAGATTTACTGAGGAGTTGGCCACTGATAGTGTTTCTCAGGCTGCTTTCAGTTTTTGGTACAGAGAACTTGAGAATACATTGTTCAAATACAAACATTTAAAGTGGCAGATACTGCATTTGGAAACAGCTATACATCATAAGGCAGTTCCACAGGGATTGCTTCTCTTATAAATGCCTACTTATGCCATGCTATACCCCAATTTGCCAAAACAATGGCAGTTTCTTAATCTTTAAGTGAGTGTGGACTATATGTGGCTGTTGATAGATTTTTTTGTACACATTGAGACAACGTTGTTGAAGGAAATTCGTGAGTTACAATCTGAGATTTTGAGCAGGTTCATTGCTAATCTTTTTAACCTTAGTTTAGATGAACTCTTTGATTGGGTGGCTATGTATGAAAAGTGTCTGCAAGCCACCAAAGTTAAGAAATTACAACGAGACTTGCAAGACTTTAAGGATGGCCATGTTTTTTCTTGGCCGAGGATTATTGTGCCTTCTACTCCAGTGGCTGATTCAGGAAGTAGTAATATTACTAAAGAATCTACTTCAGTGGCTTTACCCAGTTCTAGTATAATGAATAATGTCGCTATCATACCTTTTCCTCTCCCAACCACTTTACCAACAGAGAGGGATTACAAATGAGGGTGGTCAAAGAGTCAGGGGAGGAGGGAGTGTGTACAAAGATATGACCCTCCAGGCAGAATGATGAGGATGGTGACTCACATCATGTCACAGAGTTGAGTGGACTGGTTTTTAATATTTTTTTCGTTTAACTTGACAGAAGTACAACTTTCTGTGTTGAATAAAGGTCTGAACTTTGTTCCTAGTAGGACATCTGATTTAATGGATATATTGACAGACTTGAGGTTATTTGCACAAAATGTATCTCTTTCTTTACAGTATCCACAATCTGAAATGAATGACTCTGACTTTTTTCAGGAAACCTAGCAGAGTTAGTCCTGTAATACACTGACACTTGGAAGTTTTGGTAGAACTTTGTGAGAATGAGATTCATGAGAACCTGATGCATGAACATAGACAATTATAATTTCAGTTTAGAGCAACTAGAGGCTTTATATGAATTGCGTCCACCTTGTTATTCATCCTTGTGATAAAGGAGGTGGGATTGTTGTCATGGACAAGGAGTTTTATGTAAGTAGTCTATCTGAGCTGTTGACTGATGATGAGACATATATGCAGATTCTAAGGGAGTGGTTACCAGTATTATTGACATTGGCAGAGTGCATGTTTTAGTACATGATTGGTTAATGAATGGCTCTACTGATCAATGGCTATTTGAGTATTTTTCAATTGAATATCCTGTGACCCCAATTTTATATGGACTCCCTAAAGTCCATAAAGATGTTCACAAACCACTGATGCATCCTATTGTTTCCATTCGGGGCTGAGTTACAGAGACCCTTTGTATTTTTGTTGAGAAAAATTTAAGGAAGGTATTGGACATGTTGACAGTGTGCTTAAAGGTACAAAACATTTCTTGAATGATTTTTATCATTGCTTTAAGTCACATTCTTTTGATGTGGATTTGCATCTAGTAATACTTGATGTAATGTTGTTATTCACTGTTATTCCCAATGACATAGGAGTAGAGAATGTCAGGTCATATTTGTAAGTGAATACTGATCTTATTGTAGGGAAGACAGAGCTGATCTGTGCTTTAATAGATCTAATTTTGGAGAACAATGTGTTTATTTTTACTAATGATTTTTACTTACAAAAGATGGAGTAGTGATGGGCATGGCTTGTGCCAACAGCTACGCCAACCTTGATTTGGCCCACTGGGAGAATTTTTATGTTTTTAATGACAGTTGTCCTTTTGCACATTATTTACATTTTTATAGATTTGTTGATGATGTGTTTTTTTTATTGGGACTGGTGGTTTGGATAGTTTGATGAGTTTTATAAAGTATTTACATAACAGCATTACATTTTTGAAGTTTAGTCATTGTGTGTCAGATAAGACAATAGAGTTTGTAGATGTGTATGTTAGCCTTGACAATAGTAAGAGAGTTAATACAGGCATCCATAGGAAGCCATGTAGGAGGAATGCCTTGTTACATAAGACCAGCATTCATCCGAGACATGTGAGCAAGAATATTCTTAGAGGTCAGTTTTTGAAAGCTGTGCATATACATAATGACGATATGCAGTTAAGGTTAACTTTGGATTGTATGAGGAAATAATTCTTGGAACAGGGCTATAGTATTGCTGATGTTGACAATAGCCTGAGAGAGGCTTGGTCTGCTCATGATAATGAGGGGAGACCATTTTTTTCTGATTCATCTGTTAGTGCGAATGTTATCACTGTTAGGACCAATATTTGTCTGGTTAAAAATAGATTGTTATTAACTTATTCTAGTGACATCAATGTTACTTGTGATGTTGTTAAGAAGAATTGGCCTAACCCAGGCCTTAGGAATGTTTTAGATGAGAAACTAATGGTTTCTTTTAGAAATAATTTATCGCTCAAACAACAATTATGCTATAAGAGCTTTGAATAGATTCCTTGTGAGCTGTGAGAGACATGTAGTACATATCATTGTCGGAAGTGTAGAGCATGTCAGTAGTATTGGGGCTTTTTCTTTTTTAATTTTTTTTATAAATGTAAGAGACCTTGTATATTCTGTTAATAGTCTCTAAAAGCAGACTTTGTCTCCATGAAAGCACTTACCTGTTTGTTACATATGTTAGTAGTTTTGTTTTATTAAAAGTTTGTGCTTCATTTGTGGTGACCAGAATCCTTTTATATGGAATTTGGCTTTTTCTGTTGGTCTTCCGGTTTTCATCTGACCACTCAGTTTTGTTTAGCTGATAACACAAATCCTGACCGGACCACCACAGACAGCGACTTATTGAGTAAATGCTGATGCTTGACTGTTACAAAAAGTGAAAAAAAAATATGCACACCACCACTGCAAAGCCATAATAATAAGTACTTATTTTCAACAAATGACAGCAGTATCAGTCAATTTTACCCACAGACAGCCACTGCATTCAATTAAAGCTAACTTTATTGACTGAATATACCTAAGATATAACAATGTAATAAAATAAAATAAAAACAGCAAAAGTTGTATGAGGTAATTTATTTTAAACTCCACACACACACACACACACACACACACACACACACACACATATGCACACACACGCACACACACGCACACACACACACACACACACACACACACACACACACACACACACACACACACACAGATGTAACCATCAATATTTCCCCAGTGACCCCTTCAGTGGTTTGTCCACGTCAGTACAAGCACTTAAATTTAACATTTCCCCCACCAACCTCTTCGGTATTGTCCTTGTACGTACAAGCACTTCACTGATACCAAAATGAAACATTTTTTTATTTTATTTATTTTACATTTGTTAACCGGGCTAGTCTAACTGGATATATTTCCATTTTCAGTAGAGGCCCGGGAAGAAAAGCTCCAGTGGCAACAAATAAAAATTGAAATTAAAAATTAAAAATCAATATTAATACATAGTAAATGAAAGGATTTCAATAGAAGATGACTACAAATACAGGAAGTAATAAGAATACTAAAAAATACAGGAAGTAATAACAAAGTAAAGTAGGTATTTACAATAGTAAAAGTGACAATATGCACAGGATAATTCATTATGCAGTGTGATTCATGTAGACTAACAGCGCATCAAACAGGATAGACTTTCAGAGCATCAAGCAGGATATAATTACACCAGCATGTTAAATTCTGTTAAGAAGTTACAGTCCTACTTCAAGGAATGTGAATTAAGTAGTGGTTCAAAAGGAGAAATATCTGTAGTGAAGCAGAAGGTTAATCAGGGTTGGTGCAGGGCATAACCAGTGTGTTTTGAGGTATCTTTTGAGGTTTTGTTTAAAGAAAGGCAGTGAAGAAATTAAAGTTAGTTCATTAGGCAGTAGATTCCAGTTTTTTTCCACAAAGTTGGAAAACAGAAACTTCAGCCATGTTGTTAGAGTTGCTTATGCTAGCAAGAAGTTTGCTGGAAGAGCATAGAGAATTTAGATTTTTGTAGGGGATTATGAGATTGGACAGTATAGGAGTGCTGTTAGGTTTATAAAATATCTTGCGGGCAATGGTGAGTTGGGAGACTTTCAGTTGGTTTTGAAATTCAAGCCAGCCTAGCTGCATTAGATTCAGACAGTGGTGAGTTCTAAAGGGATTGCCGGTGGCAAATCTGGCGATGTTATTATAGGAATTAGTTAGTTCGATAAGATTATTTTTCTTTAGATTAGTATATATCGGTGAGGCATACAGAAGAGTTGAAATTAAATGGGAGTGTGCAATCTTAGTTCTGGCTATTGGCATTAGGAAAGGTTTAATTCTATATAAGGAGCCTATTTTTCTGTTGACAGTTTTTATGGCGTTATTTATGTGGCTGTCAAATGTAAGGTTATTGTCAATAGTAATTCCTAACAATTTAGTGGTAGAGTCAGGGAATATAATTGTGCCATTATTGGAGATGATAGAGAAATCTATGGGGGAGGATTACTGGTGGGTGTAAAGAGAAGGAGCTTAGTTTTTTTAGCATTGAGAAGGAGGCAACATTTTGTGAACAATGTTTCAACTATGTTAAATACATTCTGAGTTAGAGAATGTAGTTCTGATGGGGAGTTTGCTGAACATACTAGTGTAGAATCATCTGCATATTGAATGCAGGTGGCTTGTGGAATTGCTACATTGAGGTCATTGATAAACAGTGAGAAAAGAAGTGGACTTAAAATAGAGCCCTGAGGGACACCTAGGGTGACTGGCAGAAAGGATGATATATTATTTTTCCAGAGAACTGCCTTTTGCCTATTGGTAAGGTAGGACTTGAACCATTTAACTGCCAGAGAGTCAAGGGAAAGGGATTTAAGAATGTTGATAAGAAGGGCATGGTTTACCATGCTGAACGCTTTTGAGAGGTCAATAAAGAGTGCAGAAGAGAGGTTGGTTTTATTACGATTTCTATTGATGGCTTCTGTAAAGGATAATAGGGCAGTTGTGGTGCTATGGGATGGCCTAAAGCCATGCTGACAGTGTGCTCTGATGTTATGTTGAGATAAATTGTTTAATAGTTGTTGATGAATGCATTTTTCCATAATTTTTGCTAAGGGTGATAATAGAGCTATTGGCCGGTAGTTAGAATAATCATTAGAGGTACCCCCTTTGTGTAGGGGGATAATATGGGAGATTTTCCAGATGTCTGGAACAATTCCTTCTTTAATTCCTTCTTTAATGGATATGGGATAAGAAATTACTTTGGCTGCTTTTTGCAGGTATTCAGATGGTAGCTGGTCAGCAGAAGGAGTACAAGGTTTAAGTTTTTGGATGAATTTATAGATGAGAGTGGTTTAGATGGGTTGCAGATGGTTGTTGGTAGAGTGCCAGGTATGGTGGTGGGGAGGCTTGAGTTGTCAGGGACTAGTTGACTGGCTAGTGATTGTATGGTCTCTGTGAAGAAGGTATTGAAGGTATTGGCAGTTTGGTGGGGGGTATTTTGTTCGGCCTGAGATGGGGTAGGTGTACATGAGTGGCCTGGGAACAGGAGTTTATTTATACTAGACCAGAACTTTTGGGGATTGTTTTGGTGATTTTGCTGTAATTTACAGTAGTAGTTCTTTTTGTCTGTAAGTATTGCCTTTTTTGTACTATTTCTCAACTGCCTAAATGTTTGTTGCTCTGAGATATTTTTGTTAGCTCTCCATTTAGCCCAAGACGTGTTCCTAAGTAAAATTTTCTGTCTGGTTTCTTTAGAAAACCAGGGGGCAGGCTTGGACTTCATTCTAATGGACCTTTTGGGTGTGTGCCTATCAAGGATCGATAAGAATTTAGAGTTTAGGTATTTAACAGCTTCTTCAAGTGGTAGAGTTTTTAAAGGGTTCCAGTCACAGGCTCTCAGTTCATTCTGTAATAGTACTGGGTTAAAGTGTTTGTTGGTATGTGCAATCCTATATGTGAGGGGGTTAGAGATATCATTTTTTGCCTTAGGATGTAGGTCAAAGAATGATCACTTACATCGTCTGGCAGAGTTCCTACCTTGTAAGCTTGTTTCTGTTTGTTTATAAGTATCCAGTCTAAGGTGCTCTCTTTCTTATTTGGTTTATTGATTCTAGTTGTGGAGGTGATAGTTTGACTGAAGCCGTGAAGGTTGATATGGGAAGTAGGATTATCAGCAATAACAACTTTCCAGTCAGTATTAAAATCATCAAGTATTATTGTTTCTTGGGGGTAAGTTGAGGACACCCAGCTTAGAATATCTTCTATAGTACTGATATTATTACCGGGGGGTAGGTAGATACAGATGATATATAAAGATTTATTTTGGTTGATTTGAAATCTGGTGATAAGGACTTCTGCCTTACTATGCTGAGGTGGGTTATATGGTAAAGTGGAACTTTGAAGTCGATCTTTGAATAGAACTGCTACTCCCCCACCCTTGCTTTTTATTTGGTCTAGTCTTAATATATTATATCCTTGGGGAATGATTTCATTGTCTTTGGTGTCTGGTTTTAACCACGTTTCTGTCAGGCAGAAGATGTCAAAGCAGTGAATATCTAGAAGGGTGTGAAGATGGGCTACTTTGTTATTAATACTGCAGATATTTAG
This sequence comes from Protopterus annectens, assembly GCF_019279795.1. Taxonomy (NCBI): domain Eukaryota; kingdom Metazoa; phylum Chordata; order Ceratodontiformes; family Protopteridae; genus Protopterus; species Protopterus annectens. Next base: position 524,068,671 of record NC_056734.1, read on the forward strand.
GTGTCCTATTAGGAAAGAGTTTGGGTGTTTAGGGTGGGCTATTAGGGTAGCAGGATTGGTAAGGCCTGGGTTAGGGTGAATGTCACCGTCTTTTAAGGAGGGATTACTTAGTTTAATTGTAGAAGTATTTATAAAGTTGGTTAGACATTTTACTTTCTTTACTGTGGGTTTATTGGATTTAATTTGGGAGAGTCTATGGTATTTAGGTAGTAGATAGGTGGGAACAAACGTGATATTAGTTTGAATATTAGGGAGTATGGGAGTATGTATAGCTGTTTGTTTTAGAGAGTAATTAAAATGGTAATAGTACAGTTTTTCAAAGGAGGTGATGAGGTAGGTAGAGGTGAGGGCAATTGAAATTAAAGCTATGAGTATTGATTTGGTCATTTTAGTTTTTACTACTACAGGCATCTTGTAGAGATATGTATAAGAAGTTTTAGGAGTTAAGTCTAAAATTAAAAAGGTAGTATTGGATAAGAAGAGTGTTTAGAGAAGGGAACTAATACTTTTTAGCTAGAAGGAAAGGGATATGGTAAAATACTCTAAGTATTGGGTTATAGTCACTGGTAGAGAAAAAGATGTATGGGTGTGGTTAATTTTGTGAGAAGGATAGTGAATGGGATTGGTAGGCTGGGAGAGAGGGTGTGGTTTAAGAAGTATAAGTTTAGGACCACTGGGGTGGGTGGAATTGGGGGTAGGGTAGGGGAGCAGAGTGAGCCCGCAGGGCGAACAGAGCGGGTCACAGCTGAGAGAGGCTGGGGGGGGCAATCAGTTATACAGTGAGACTGTGTTCTACAAGCTTTGAGTAGGTAAGAGGCACTTTTTTTATTTACTTAATGTAAGACATAAAAGGGTGAGCTTTTAGTATAGATGTGTAGGGGAAGAGGTAAAATTAAAGAGTTCTATAGCAGGAAAGTAAGGTTATTTAGAGAGTTAATTAAGTAGATCTATAACTGGAGTAGTAAGTGATAATAGAATAAGCTGACTGGTTTATTTATATTTAAGGCTAACAAGGTTAAATTTCTTTTTACAATCATTCATGGGGTGCTACTCATTTCCCCCAATGACCCCTTCAGTAGTTTGTCAATGTATGCACAAGCACTTCACTGACACCAAAATGAAACATTTTCCCAATCGACCCCTTCAGTAGTTTGCTCACCTATGCAGTAGTCCATGTACATACAAGAACTTCACTGAAATCAAAATAAAATATTCCCCCAATGGCCTTCAGTAGTTTGTCCATATGTACACACTCACATGTACATACTGTACCTTCTTCCCACATCCTTGCTGAAGCACACATAGTACCTGAAAAAAATACTTTAAAATAGATTAAAAAAAACTTTTCCCAAGCTCATGCTTCACTTTCCACATTGCTAAAAGGTAACACAAATCAAGTTCTGCACATGCACTGTCTAACAAAGCAGGCTAGTTAAGTCCAGTAAAATGCAAAGCTGCCGACAACTACTTATGTAATTGAAATCAGCAGTCAGTAAATGCAGAGATTGCAAGTGTACATTATAGATGTAAAAAGTAGGTGTAATTCAGTGGCAAAAAACAGTTATGAAACCATAGATTAAAATCATAAAAATGAGTAGCAGCCAATAAAATCTAATTACTTCAACTTGAAAGCTAACAGGATGCTTAAAATGTTTTACTTTATATTTTAAAAAAGATCTTTTGATGAATGAATATGATTCAGTATTATTTATCATGGATGCCAGTTTAAAAAAGTCCCCAACACTAAATGTATGCCAGATCCTTTCAGTGAGGTACAGTTTAGGTGTGTGTGTGTGTGTGTGTGTGTGTGTGTGTGTGTGTGTGTGTGTGTGTGTGTGTGTGTGTGTGTGTGTATGCACCCGTGTGTGTGTGTGTGTGTGTGTGTGTGTGTGTGTGTGTGTGTGTATATATATATATATATATATATATATATATATATATATATATATACACATTCATTCATGCATACTTGGTTCCTGCAACCCATAGTAAGTATGGAGCAATGGAGTAAAGGAAAGACTTGATTGTAGTAAACATAAGTTGTAGTAACTAGAAGTATCATCACATGGACCATGTTCTTTGAGTGCAATCCTCGGTTTCCTTGTTCTGTTGATTGCTGACAGTTTGTTTATTATCTGGATATGAATAAACTGGACGGCGTGAAGTTTACAAGTTTATTGTTAATATTTGTTAATATTTTAACTAATATATTTCATTTTCGCTTGTTTTTTTGCAAGCACACAGGTGTGAAATGCACTGTTGGGCTACAACAATCTATGTGGTACTTAGAGCAGATGACTAAGAGTTGCTTTAATAGTACAGGGTTATGATTCCCTTGGCCTTCATTTGACTACTGTGTGATTCTTACCAAGTCACTTTACCAGACAGTGCTCCTGGGCTTCCTCTGAAAAGGGACACTTCCATCCAGTCAACTGCCCTAACCTGTTGACAAATGTGTTGCACATTTGTCTTTTGAATTCCAGCACCCTTCACACAGAAGCAAATTAGCTTCACTGTATACTATTTGGCTAGTAGTTTAATAAGTCTCCAGATCCATTCTCAATAAATCTGACTTCTAATGGAAGAATATTTACTGTTGCTTATGCTACTTCTGTTTTCACTGTAAAACTTTTTGTTTTTATTTTATTATTTTTTTTTTGCAAATGGCTGTCAGTGTTTTTGCTGCAAATTTTGAAATAACAGTTTTAAATTAAACCCATATCCCTATGATCTTTAAAAAAGTGAATAGAAAATAGTATACACACTGACACATCTGAAGAGAGTTTTACGATAACTGGGTAGAGACAAACAAGTTATGGGACTTTGTTGGGAGGGTGGCTTAATGGCTAAGGTGTTTGCCTTACAAACACAAGGTGCAGGGTTTGAGCCTCACAAGGGATAACTGGCTAGGCTTAAAATGGCTCGCAGGGGCACTTAGCCTAGCACTAAACTATGAACTATGGTATGGCTGCAACGGAGGGTGGGTCTGGTCTATTTCCCTGCCTATGGCCCCATTTGACCATGATCCAGCTCTGGGTCGAAGAGTTATGCTCAATCATCCATTCAGGTAAATCATTTTTTCTTGTCATTAGTAATTAAAGTCAAATTTGTGCTGGAAATTGCAGTGGAAAGTTTATTGCAAAACAATTAACTGCACTTTTTTTTTTTTATGAAACTTTGTAACACCAAGAAATCATAAAATATTCATAAGATCCACAACTAATGCAACAGCAGAGAACATTAAAGTGAAATTAAAATATATATTATTTAAACATTTTAGGCTTAAAACAGATGTTCCATTAGGTATGTGGACTGCAGATTAAAATAGTATTGTGGAATTTAAAATAATAGAAATACTATAAGGAGAAGTAGTATAAGGAGAAGTAAAACTTATACCAAATATATTGCTTGCTAAAAACCTTAAAGGCATATAACCTTACCCAGGACCATGTAAGGCTTGCTATTTTTACAGAGAAAAAAAACTAATTTGACATCATATTGAAAGGAATTGTGATAACTGTTGGGATGTGGGGCATATGAAAACTAAATATGTACAAACTTGTTGCAAGTACAAAAAGTGGGATACTGTTGTTTAAACCTAACTTAGATAAAAGGGTGAAACTGGAAGACATTGTAGAAATTAGTATAGTATTACAAGGAAAATACATAAAACACCATATATTCTGAGTCATTTCAAAAACTTAAAAAAATCCACATTAGTAGCAAATATTTCTGAAAAAAGTATAGTTAGAAAATCCATTTGAAAGGTTATATCATGAAAAGGATTTGGAAGAAAAAACAACAGAGGTAGGGGAGCTAGCATCAGTAAGATAGCAAGTAAGTGAGAGGAAAATGAAAGTTAAATAGAAAAAGGAAATTATTATTATATTTGTTTTGAATGTCATTTAATATCTTTAAGTGTAAACAGAAAAAGAATAATGTGAGAGAGCATTTAAAATTTGAGTGGATAGTAAAGTCATACTGAGTTTGAGGAATTCAAGATTTATAAACATTTTAGACAGAGAAAGTCTTCAGTGAATGAGGAGAAAATATTTGCTATTCTGATTTATTTTAAGCTTCAAAGTAGAATAAAAAGTATTGGATAAAGTTTGACTAAGCCAAGTAATTCATGATATGTGACTTTTCTCTCAATACATGGGTGTGTAATATACACACACACATGTAAAATAAGTAAAGTGAAGTAAATTATTTAGAAATATGGGACTCTAATTATAATGACCACACACGTTGGGTGGAAGATTTTTTGATTCGCTAACTGAGGAAAAAAAGAGAGAAAAAAATAAAGTCACAGTTTGAAATAAAAGAGACAACGGTGCATTCTGATTTGTTTGAAATGGAAATAGCTTACATAAAGAGGAGAAATTAAAAGAAGAGTAACTTATATTTTAATAAAGAAGCAGATAAGAAGAGGAATAAGTCTCAAGTGCTTATTTTTCAGATCATAGAACTCTGCTTATGAAAGTAGAAAAGATAAAAAAAAGAAAGGAAGAAAGTTAAAAATGCTTTAAAACTAAAGTTAATTACTGTATCACTTCCTGAAATTAAGATAATATTTAATTTTGTGTAGAAAATTCATAATAATATGACAATACTATAAAATAAATGGGACCAATGTCAGGAAGCATTAAAATAAAGCATTGAAAATATTTTCACAGAAAAAAGGAAACAAAAAGTAAAAAATAATATGATAAAGATAGGCTCCTCTATTTTTCCACCATTTAAACTCATTGCAGAATCAACCAAATGAAACAACCTTGTCAAAGTTGCACCTCACTGAATCCATTAAAAATGTTACCCCATATCCCCCTTCTTAAATATATGTATCTCACAGTTGTACAACCATGTAGAAAAGAGAAAATCACACAAAAAGGGAATTTATACCAGACCACAGACAGAAGTTAGTCTTCAGTGATTTCTTGCGGAGAACAAAAATGTGGGAGTACGAAATCTAAATTTATTAATTTTGAACCTCATCCACTTTATATGTAACATTGAAATTCATGATGATAAATTTGTACTAAAATTATATGAATGGTTAAAAAAATATAATTTAATATTTAATACAAACAGAAAATCATTGACTTCAATAATTGGCTTAGTTTCTGGTGTCATTCTGTGGGGATCTAGTTTCTGTCAGCCTGGGATGACATGATCGATAGACTTTGATGGTTTACCAGAGATGGTCTTCATCTGTCACCCCTGGGATTTCGGCTACTGCAAAGGCTCTTGCCACCCCCATAGTGCCTTTTTTAGGCAATGTAACAAGGAGAAAATTCCTGACCTAAAAATTTCATCAAAAAACATCCTTAGGTTTATGCTACTATACATTAGGAGTCTCACTCACTGGAAGGAATCCTCACCTTGGAAGATGCTGATATCTGTGCAGTTATGGAGACCTGGTTCAAGGCTGTGGAGAGCACCCTAGCCATACTGGATTCCACCTCCAACCACATGTTCAGACTATGAATACAAGGTATTGAAAGTAATGGAGGCAGTGTATCAATATTCATGAAAGATAAATACACCTCCAGACTGTTTAAACTGTATGATTCCCTGGAGACACTTCAGGTACAACTGGCTGTTGGTAGGATGCCTATTCAAGTCATTACCAGCTACAGGACCCCATCCGTGAATCTGGACACCCACTCCACCTATTTAAATCTGCTGGAATCCATCAAGATACATCTGACCACCATGGTTCTGGTTGATTTTAATTACCCACTTGCCCAAATCACTTACCCAAATGTTCCTCTTGTTCATTAATTCCAATGCCCTGGACCAGCTGATGGACACCCCAACTAGGGGTGTCAACATCCTGGATCTGGTGCTTACCAATATGGGGGACCACTGTAGCACCACCACTGTGAGGTCTTCCCTTGTCAGATCAGACCACAAATCAGTCTCATTCAAAGTAACTGTCACACACCACACCCCCTAGCAACTAAACTAAAAAACTTCTCCAAAGCAGATTATATCCTTCTAAGGGATGGTATAAAGAGCTTCACTGCACCTCCGCTCTCAAATGGAACTGGCAACTATGCAGAGTCCTATATCAATGCTTTTTACAAACACCTGTATTACTGCATTGACGCTGCTGTACATGACAGGACCAAAACAAGCTCTCCAAGGAAGAGCAAACTTGCCTAGTGAACAACTACCATTCACAGGCTTTACAATAAGAGGGAAAAATTGTTGTCTAAAAGTAAGAGGGAGCATGCCCAAAACTGGAAACACTCCCTCCTCAGCTTAAACAAGAAAATAAGACTTTGTGAAGTCTTCCAAAGCAAACTATGAAGCCAAATTAGTGTCCTCAACCAAAGACAACCATAAGGCATTCTTTAGTTACTTCCATACCCTAAAAGGTAAGACTCCAGATTTGCACTAACTGGTAGTTAGTGATACCACATACACTGAGCCTGTGGTAAAAGCAAACCTGTTAGCTGACAGGTTCTGTGAAAACTTTACTCCTCTGTCCCTACCACACATGCCCCATGACATTCCTTTCATCTGCCCCCCACTTTGTACCTCTAGAGAGCAGGTCATATACAACCTCTCTAAGGCCAAAAATGCAGCATCTATGGGACCTGATAACATCCTAGGCTGCATCCTACATGGGCTCCAACAAGAACCAGCGAAACCATTGGGTGCTCTTTTCAATCATAGTCTAATCACTGGCTTCTTCCCAGCTGAATAGAAAATGGCCACCATTATCCCCTTGCTTGTGTTGCTTCCACTGACTCCGTGAACTATAGACCTATTAGCCTGACCAGCCTTATCTGCAAGGCCATGGAGCGAATTATCATGGAAGTTGTCAACAAAGATATAGGTAATCTCCAAACACTTGACCCTATTCAGTTTGGATTTGTCAAAGGGAGATCATGCCTGTTAAACCTGGTACACTTCTTCAAGGCAGTCATGAGAGCCCTGGATGAGGGGAAAATTGTACATACAGCCTACCTGGATTTGGCCAAGGCTTTTGACACTATTCCCAACTCAGGCGCTATTGACAAACTCACCCATCTAGGTATCAACCCTTATATCGTTAGGTGCGTCACTAACTGGCTCACCAATCGAGCTCATACAGTCAAAATAGGGGAATCCCCCTCTAACAGCAGACTCATAACTAGTGATGTTCCACAGATATCATTCCTGGGACCTCTACTCTTTGGAATCTATTTATCAGAAGTACAAGCAAAAACTAAAGGTCTGTGGCTAGCGAAGTTTGCTGATGACTGCAAACTGAGAGCAGGCATAGACTCCCCAAATGAAGTCAATATCCTACAGGAGGGTTTTATGCAAACAATTGAATGGGGCCAAAGTCACTGCCTTCAGCTCAATGCAAAAAAATGTATTATCATCCCTTTTGGTAAGAGTGATGCTCTGGCTAACTATCACATTGATAGAAACACCCTAAGCATGCACTCAGTGGTGACAGACCTGGGTAAACAGGTTGACAGCAACCTTACCTTTGATCACCGTGTCTCTACAGTGGTAAGAAGGGCATTCTATATTGCTCATCTCATAACTAAGGGCATTGCCTCCTGAAAAAAAGCAGTTATAACCTCTCTATAATCTTCCCTCATCAACCCAATAATTGAGTTGAACTACACTTTTGGTATGTACCTTCCAAGCACACACAGCAGTTGGAGAGACCACAAAGGTTCCTCACAAGGAGAAGTCAAGGTCTTCAGCATCTGTCTTATGTGGAACAGCTGAAATCACTGCCACTTTTCTTCGTTTCATGCAGACTACTCAAAGGCAATCTCTGCCTTGTGTATAAGGCAGTCTCTGACTGTGCTTTATTGGAAATGCTGCATATCTGTAATTCCAGTGGCTCATGGGTTACTCGCTCTAAAGAATTTAACCTGGTATGTGGCATTAATAGAACCTGCTGGAGGGATAGATTTGTCTTCCAGAGGTTACCACACCTGTGGAACAGACTCCCAGTTCATGTAAAGCAGGGCACCTCTTTGGTCCGTTTAAGTTCAATCTGGATGATTGGACCCGATGGGTAACCATAAATTCAACCTGGGGCCTCTACCTGTGTCTCTTGGACAGGGGCAATAGGTGCTGATCATGGAAACAAGGGCAGAAATTGGCTAGGCTTGTAAGGGCTCTAGGGTCATTAGCCTAGTAACTTACTATGATCCTATAATATATAAGTATTGATATACACAAAAAGCTGTGTTAAAGTACAAGAATGGTTAAAATATCAAAGATATTTCATAAATCAAAAAACAGAAAAAAAGAATTAGCTCCATCAGTACTGGGTTATACATTTAGGTTAAAAAGAAAGCCCAGAGGTAATTATAACAGTTGAAATGGTACAGATAACTCTCAGGAAAAAAAATTAAAAATATTGTTGCTTCTGAAAAAAAAAATGGAAAATATATTTAGGCAAGTTAGTAAAAGAGGAAACTGCTTTAATATAGGACTGAAAAAAGAGGATGTACTATGAATATAGAAGATTATAAGTGGGTCAGAATCATAACCAGCTTATTACGTGTTTGAAACATGGATGCCAAGAAATAATCTTAGCATCTATGTCTAGAGCACATAATAACAGGTTATGATAGGTCACCCCGGTGGTAATTCTTTGTAGAGCATGTAGCATTATCTAGTCCATGTACTACTGGTTACAAAAGAAAAAAATGTTGAGTGTTTTGCTGGCTTTCAAAGCCGTAAAGCACTTAGCAAGCACTCTTAGAAAGGTAAAAACACACTCCCATATTTTACAGAAAGTCAGGGACCCATACCAGCACAGACAGCAGGTGGAAACACATCTGTTTTTTATTCTGCCACTGTTGTTTGCTGGCAGTACTAGTAGATTTAACTGCATAACATGATACCTGATCTTAACAACTGAAGCAGGAGGTGCTTAACATTTGTTAAGATTGGGTCTTGTGCTATAGAAGTGCTTAACTGGTTTGTCTTTTTCTGGATATTACAGCGTAATCACCACACTCCTTACATTATGAATGTATAATTGCAAATTACTAAAGTGGTTAAGAAACAAACAAAAAAGAAGAGTTCCAAGAGAGGATGGCTTTACATACAAAGTTTATATGGAGTTAGAAAAGAGAACTAGAATTATTGTATAATATTTAAATGAATGGTTTATATTAGGATGTGTGTGTGTGTGTGTGTGTGTGTGTGTGTGTGTGTGTGTGTGTGTGTGTGTGTGTGTGTGTGTGTGTGTGTGTGTGTGTGTGTGTGTGTGTGTGTGTGTGTGTGTGTGTGTGTGTGTGTGTGTGTGTGTGTGCGCGTGTGTGTGTGTGTATGTGTGTGTGTGTCTGTCTGTGTGTGCGTGTTTATGTGTGTGTGTGTGTGTGTGTGTGTGTGTGTGTGTGTGTGTGTGTGTGTGTGTGTGAACCAGTGTATGGCATTACAGCTACTTTTATAGGAAGGAAGAGTAAGAAAAATAATAGTGTGAACTGGCTCTGTTCAACACAAATTACATTATCTTAGTTCAAATATTACACGTCAGACTGGTAAATGTTTTATGTAAAATAATGGAACCTGAGGTAGTTGGTATGATCAAATCAGGAGACATTAATGATTTTGATAGCAGAAAGATTGTAAAATACATGAGCATTGGAGAGGCTAGTAGTGAGCTGTGATATACTAAAACACATGATTATCTGTTCATAGGTTCATAAGTTGGTACTAGGCTATCAGCCCTAGGGCCTATACAAGCCTAGCCATAACAATTCCCTGGCTATTTCTTCCCACGCTATTTACTTCCCTGGACCCCTGTCTAGCAGGGCGACTGACGTGATCCCCAGGGTGAATTTCCTTTCTCCCATCCAATTGTCAAGGTTCCTTTTGAAGAGGACCAAAGAGGCACTCTGCTTGACATGTATGGGCAATCTATTCCAGAGTCTGGGGAGTCTCTGGGTCAGGAACCTATCCCTCCAGCATGTTTTGTTTATTGTGATGACAAGGTTTAGATCCCTGGAGCGTGTGGCTCTGAGGGATTGGGATTTCTTTAAGTGTAGCATGTCCAGCAGCTCTGGGTTTGACATGGCCTTGTATGTTAAGCAAAGATCGCCTCTGAGTAGACGATATGCGACAGAGTATAGCTGGAGTTTTTTAAGGTGGTCAGCGTAGGGCATCTGCTTTAGGCCTGTCATTCTTTTAGTGAGGTATTTCTGTGGCCTTTCCAGTTGTTGCAGATGTCTTGAGAGGTACATACCAAACGAGGCATTGTATTCTATAATGGGTCTAATGAGGGATGAGTACAGTGGGACAATGACCTCCTTTTTTCTGGATGAAAAGCCCTTAGTGATGAGGTGTGCCACATAGAAGGATTTCCTGACTGTTGTGGCAATGTGGTTATCGAAGGTGAGACCACTGTCCACCTGTGTCCCTAAGTCTCTTGTCAAACTTTCGGTGTTTAGTGTACTGCCACCTATATGGTAATTCATGAATACATGTTTTTTTCCAAAGGGGATAACTATACATTTCTTGGCATTGAGCTTGAGCCCATGGCTCTGGCACCAAGCATCTGTTTCTCTAAGGCCCTTTTGTAGAGTATCTGCATCATTTGGGTATTCAATAATGGCTCCCAGTTTGCAGTCATCTGCAAACTTTGTTATCCAGAGTCCCTTAGTGTTGGCCTATACTTCAGAGAAGTAGATGCCAAACAAGAGCGGTCCCAGGACTGAACCCTGAGGTACTCCACTTGTCACTTGTCTGGAGCTGGATTTGGAGTCGGCTACTTTTACAGTGTGGGTTCTATCAGTAAGCCAGTTAGCAACCCATTGGGTGACGTAGGGATTAATGTCCAGCTTAGTAAGTTTATCTATGATGCCAGAGTGGGGGATGGTGTCAAAGGCCTTGGCAAGGTCTAGATAGGCTGTGTGGACCACTTTACCCTTGTCCATGGCTCTGGAGACTGATTCAAAGAAGTCAATCAAGTTTAGGAGACAGGATCGGCCCTTCACAAACCCAAACTGGGTGGGATCCAGTATTTGAAGGTTGCCAATGTCTTTGTTTATAAGTTCCATGATAATACGCTCCATGGCCTTGCAGATAAGGTTTGTCAGACTGATGGGACAGTAGTTTCCGGGATCCAGGGTGGATCCCCCCTTGTGGAGTGGGATAACTGTAGCTGTGCGCCACTCAGTGGGCACAAAACCTGAGGTGAGGCTATGATTAAACATGACACTTAGGTGAGGTGCCAGTTCATATTGTAGTTCATGTAGTACACAGCCCGGGATGTCATCTGGTCCCATGGATGCTGTATTCTTAGCTTTGGAGAGTGCATTTTTTACCTGTGTGGCCGTTATTACCAGAATTTGGCAATCTTCCGGTATTGAGATGGGCCATTTAGGGGGTGAGAGGGGGGAGAAGTTGGCACTGAATCGATCTGCCAGGATATTGGCAATATCCTTGTGATCAGTATATTTAATGCCATTCTGTTTTAGCTCAGAGCAGATCTGAGCATTGCCATTTAGATTCTTGACATAGTTATAGAATGCCTTGTTGTTGTCTTTGGAATCTTTGGCAATTTTATTTTCGTAACTAGCTTTTCACATGATGACTTGATTTACTTGACAAGACCCAAACAGGATCTGAGTATTGTTTTTCCACATCTAGAGATGTTAGACACTTAGATTAACAAATTAAGAGCAGATCAGTGGCAGCACTATGTATTGTAAAGGCTTAGTCAAAGACGTATATTGTTTTGGAAACTTTACGTATCAAATATTTAGGTATTTGGTTGGGAAAGTCTGTGTAGGGCTCCGTGACTAAATCCTCTGAGGAGTTAAGTAAGAGTTTAAAATTTGCCTTTACGAGATAGAAGGTGGGCCTGGAGTTATGCCAGTGAATGCATGCACTGACTTTTGGTGTGCTGCCTCTGCTGTTCTTACATTCTGGCCTTTCACAGCAGATACCCCAGTCACTGCTTGAAGTAAATCAATAATATGATGACAGTTTATTTGGGGTATTTTAAAGGTTGAAGGGTCCTCTGAAAAACTGGCGGTTGGGAAAGAAATGGGTGGATCGGGAGCAGCAGATCCATAATATGTGCTGTGATGGGGTCCAAATTAAATATTTGTATTTTTTGCAGATTAAATCTAATGGAACCAAATTGAAATATTTGCCTCATTGAGAAGGGAGCAACAAAGAGCAGCTTGTTAGGGTTTCTTTTGGCCATATCAGGGGGCTCTGTACCCTTATGTGCTGAAGCAAGCCATGGTGACATCAAACAACTGTTGAATGTGAAAGAAATGTATCAATGATCTGTTTTACTTCTGTCTATTGATTATAACAGCTGGGTGTCTCAGGAGATAAGGATCTGGGCCTCCGCAAGGAGACAACAATGAGGTCATTATCCTGGAATCACCAAGATATGGTGAAGTATGTGGTGTTTGGAATCAGACAGTTCATTTAAAAGAATGTTGAATATGGCAAGAGTTTTATTTTTAAACAAACTGATAGGGAAGACACTGCCTACACTAGTACTGTCATTGATGGAAGTTTGAGCTGACCACCCAATGACCAGTGGATTATTAAACTGTATTTAGAGCATGGAGTGACTTGAAAGGTAAGTTAGTGTTCAAAAATGAAGCAAACTTGATTCAAAGATATATGAAAGGAAATGGATACTGAAAGATGGGAAGGTAAATGACAGTTGCCAGGATATGCCAATAAATTCTAGAAGTTTATAATGTTTGCCTGGGAATGTTTGTGCAGGTTTTTGTGCTGCAGCCAAATATTGTGAAGAATGTTTCCAATGGCAGATCCAAAGTGTTGCGGCTGTCACTCAGGGACAACTAAGTTACGGAAACATATTTTGGAGCCATCAAAAGCTCATCATATATGTAAAGTGGAAATGCAAGGGTAATTGGAAAGACGTGCTAGGTAAGACAATGAAGGTCAGTAAATCATTGATGCTGTTAGTATATGGCAAATTAATAGTAATGACAAAAATAAATAGGTGTCAGTAAAGTTAATTATGACACTGGCTACAAAAGCCATAGCTAGGAAGCAGACATGTAAGGCTGACCTAACCATGGAAGACATTTTTGATGAGAAAGAAAACAGAGAATGCAGAATCACAAACACGTACTCCCGGGATATGTTTATATTTAAATGGTTACCATGGTATACATATAAGGATTCACTGGAGGGATTTTTGAAATAAACCTAACCTCAGCATACATGGTAATGTGCATTGTTCTTTTATGCACTAGTAATATTTTATTAGTAAAAACTTTCTTAAGACTGAATATAGAAAGCTTTTGCCAGCCTTGCTAAGGACAGTGTAGTATAGACTGGAAACTTTCTGGAGCACATCTAACCAACCATATTGGAAGTACACTCTGCAGAGTTAAAAGAATTTATACCTGATGTAAAGATATAAATCAGAGATTAAAAACACATGCTAGCATGGAACATAAGCAATTACTATAAAATGTGTAAAGTCTATAAACCAAAATGGGAATGCAAGATATTTATATAGAAAAACATGGGATAGACCCCAAGTAAATGGAATGACTGGGCATGAAACTGAAATGAGTAGCAGTGAGAGACAAAGTAGTCCAGTAAGCCTGGATGTATTTATTTATTTTTTTAATAGATCCTGCAATAGCAAAACTTAAAAGTATGACAAAAGGCCAGGAATCAAAATGGAAGAAAGCATTGACAGATTAAAATAAAAAAAAAAAAATTCCGTCCATCCATCCTCATCCCCTTTTCTCATTTTGCACATTGGGTCGGGGTGCCACTTTCATAGTGACAATTACTACAAAATGTGTAAAGTCTAAAAATTAAAATGAGAAGGCAAGATATTTATACATAAAAGCATGGGATAGACCACAAGTAAATGGAATGACAGGGCATGAAACTGAAATGGGTAGTAGTGAGATACAAAGTGGTCCAATAAGCCTGGATATATTTATTTATTTATTTATTTTTTATTAAAAAAAATGTCGGACATATAATAGAGGTAGTGAAGTCTTTGAGGGTGGAGTAGATCTGAATAAAGGAAAGAAAAGAGCAGAAGGCAAAAGAACTGGATATATTTTACAAATAGACACATAAAGTTACTAGGGGTATATTATGCAAAGTAGGGAAAAAACTGAAAAAGAATGGAAGCTTATATCTGATAAGCTCAAAAGAGTAGATGTTCCTTAGATAACATATGGAGTACCTTTTCACACGTATTTTTTTTTAATTATGTATGTATTATTGTGTGTGATAAGATATTATGGAAGAGTATAGCTATATTGCCAGATGAAACTGAAGTAGATTTATATAATAGTTAATAAAAAGAAGGACCATACAAGAAATAAGATAAAGTGGGCCTATCTACATTTAACACATGAGTTAGCTCTAGAACATTTATGCAAACCTATCAAGATTATGAAAAAAGGGAAATGTTTTAATTAGTCTGTGAAAATAAAATTACAGTCATCTTTTGCAGGATACAGAGTGCAAGAAAAAGAGAAAAAAAAGGCAGTATTTATTGGATAAATAAGTATCAAATAGGTTGTCTGTGTACATGAGGCAGTTGTAACATTGCCTCAGGATACCCAGATTCAACAGCTGGACTGGAGAGTGCACCTGAAGTTGCCCTTTGGTCATGCCTGAATAGTAGGGTGAGCTGCTTAGTCGCTTGGCTGGTGAGGGGTGAATAAAGAGACTTGCCCTGCTGGGCAATCAATGTCAGGGTATATTAGTGCTTGCTATTAGGTCTGAGCAAGTGCTGGGCTGTAAGATGCTTTTTGAGTGCTTAGGTTGAGAGTTAGACTAGTTTCAAGGGAAAAACTGAAGAGGAGACTTAGTGGAGTCGGGAATAATTTAACCGTAGCTAACCAGCACTGCTCGGTGCGCAAAACCGTGCAAACACGGTTTTTATAGTAGGGAAATGAAAGAGATAGAAATTAGCCCAAAATGGCCAATAAACTACTAACGTCTGGGCTGGAACCACTCCTCCAGGGACAGATAGGTTACTCAAAGCTCCCCTCTCTCACAGGAACAGAGAAACTTCCTTCTATCCAAGTAAGGTATGGGCAACTCAGAAACTAGTATCACAGCCCTGAATTCAGAACTAGCCTAAAAACTGGACTATGCTAGCTTAGAAAGGTGGGAAACAATGATTTTTTTTTGGGGGGGTTTTTTTGTTTTTTTGAAAAGATAAGGCAAAAACAGTAAAAAAATACACTTAAAAACAGCTTTAAACGACTAAGGCAATGTTACAATTGCCTCATGTACACAGACAACCCTCTCCTCCTACCAAAAAGCACTAACATATGTGTGAGATGCAATTATACAGCCAAAGTGGAAGCTAAGCTGTCTCCACCCAAGATTGGAACAGTCAGTCAAGAGGAGAAGGTTAACACTTGCACCACACCTCCAGCTGCACACAGACCTACTAAAACAGCACTGGCAAAAAATACACATAACTACACAAAATCATACTCGGAGGCTTTAAATAAAAACCTGCAAAAGCATCAGAGACCTCCAAAGCAGACACCCAAACAGCCTGCACTTCCCATCACAAACCAGACAACACATAAAACACAAAATCAGTGTGCTGCACAATCACAGCCCTTAAGGCAAAATAACATACCTAACACACTAGTAATAGGTGACTCTATAGTCAGGCACACTGACGTCCAACTCACTAGGCTGGACAAGCAGAAGGTTACTGTTAGCTACCTGTCAGGAGCCAGAATCCACCACATAACACAAGCACTCAGGTCACTCCAGAACAAGTACAAATATGACTCTGTCATTGTTCATGTTGTTGTGAATGACCTGAGATGTACCTCCCTGGACTACATGAAAAGAGACATGGAAGAGCTCTCTGATCACGCAGCCCAGGCTGGTATGACCCTGACCCTGAGTAGCATCCTGCCCTCACCAAGAATGATACCTCAGTATAAAGAAAAAAATGATCAATTTCAACAATTGGCTAAGCTTCTGGTGTCACTCAAAGGGGATCCAGTGTCTGTCAGCCTGGGACGATATGCTCAACAAGCCACGTTGCTTCACAAGAGATGGCTTGCACCTGTCATCCCTAGGCTTTTGAATACTGGCCAAGGCTCTTGCTGCCCCCATAGTGCCTTTTTTTAGGCAAGGCTCAAATGTCAAACCCACCTCCGTAAACAGCACAATCAACAAAAAACTGAGGGTTATGCTACTCAGCGCCATGAGTTTAAATCTCAAAATGCACATGCTCGAAGCACTCCTCAGTATGGAGAATGTCGACATCTGTGCAGTAACTGAAACCTGGTTCAAGGCTCCAGAGAGCACCCCAGCACTACCGGGCTACAACTCATACCACATGTTTCGGCCATAGAACACAGACCAAAACACAAAAGGAGGGGGTGTATCCATATTCATCAAGGATACTTACACCTCCAGGTTAGTGGCGCAGCATGATAACTCTGAGATCATCCATGTGCAACTAACATTGGGCAAATCTGCAATGCAAATTGTGGCCTGCTACAGATCACCCTCCATGACCCAGGGCCACCACTCCACCTTTCTGGAGACACTGGAAAACATGAAGGTCCTACCGAACACCCTGATATTGGGTGATTTCAATTACCCTACCATTCACTGGGAAAACTACTCGGGTACAAATTCCCAGGCCCAGCGCTTCCTGGAATTCATCAACTCAAATGCCCTGGATCAGCTGGTAAACTCCCCTACCAGAGGTGAAAACATATTGGACCTGGACATCACCAACATGGGCAACAGGTGTTCCACACGGAGGTCAACCCGTCACTGGTTAGATCAAACCATAAACTAATCACTCTGGATGTCCACACCCCACCACCACCCCCAACTAAGGAAACACCAGTAAAAAAACTTTTCTAAAGCAAACTTCACCTTACTTAAGACAGAGGTGGTAAGTTTCACAGCCCCCACGCTAAAGGATAATGTTGCCCAAGATGCAGAAACCTGTACAAATGCACTCTATAAGCACCTACAAGGATGCATGGATCGTGCCATCCCTAGCAAAACCAAGACTCACTCCTCTAAGAGAAGGAAACCAGTTTGGTGGACCCCTGCAATAAACAGGCTATACAATAGAAGGAGGAAACTAGTTCAGAAAAAAAGCAAATCCCAAGAAGGAAAGACATCCCTGATCAGTATCAGTAAGAAACTAAGGTCCCTCATGAAATCATCCAAGGCTAACTTTGAAAGAAAAATAGCCAAGGATTCAAAAGATAACCACAAAGCCTTCTTTAGCTATGTTAAGAATCTAAGTAGCAACTCACAGATATTCACTGAACTAGTGCAAAATAGCACAAAATATACTGAACCTACTGATATTGCCAACATACTGGCAGATAGATTCAGTGCAAACTTCACCCCCCTCTCTCCTCCAAAAGGGCCCACAACAATACCGGAAAAGTGTAGTGTCCAAAAAAATCACAGACGCACAGGTGAAAACAGCCCTTTCAAAAGCCAAAAACACAGTGTCAATGGGACCAGATGGTGTCCCAGGCTGCATTTTGCAGAAACTACAGAACAAACTAACTCCCCACCTAAACATGCTGTTCAGCCTCAGCCTCTCCACAGGCTACGTGCCCATAGAATGGTGCACAGCAACGGTTATTCCTCTCCACAAAGGAGGGGCCACAGCTGACCCTGTCAACTATCGCCCCATAAGCCTGACTAGCCTGGTCTGCAAGGCTATGGTGCGCATCATCATGGAACTCATTAACAAAGACATTGGGGACCTCCAAACACTTGACCCAACCCAGTTCGGCTTTGTTAAGGGCAAATCATGCCTACTAAACCTGGTTGACTTCTTTGAGACAGTCACCAAGGTCATAGATGAGGGAAAGGTGGTTCACACAGACTACATTGACCTTGCCAAGGCTTTCAACACCATTCCCCACTCAGGTATTACAGAAAAACTCACCAGCCTGAATATAAACCCCTACATCACAAGATGGGCTGCCCACTGGCTTACAGACAGAACTCACACGGTAAGAATAGCGGGCTCCAGGTCCAACTCTAAACCAGTCACAAGTGGTGTCCCACAAGGCTCAGTCCTGGGTCCCCTACTGTTCGGCATATACTTTTCAGAAGTACAGGCAAACACAGGAGGACTATGGCTAACCAAGTTCGCTGATGACTGCAAACTGGGAGCCATAATTGACTCTCCGGCTGACATGGACATCCTCCAAAAGGGCCTTACTGAGACGGA
This sequence comes from Protopterus annectens, assembly GCF_019279795.1. NCBI lineage: Eukaryota > Metazoa > Chordata > Ceratodontiformes > Protopteridae > Protopterus > Protopterus annectens. Next base: position 524,086,873 of record NC_056734.1, read on the forward strand.
CACCTGGTGTCAAAGTCATGGCCTCAAGCTAAATGCCAAAAAATGCATAGTCATCCCATTTGGGAAAAACAAAACAGCCACAAATTACCACATAGGTGGCAGCCCCCTTAATACAGAAGAGGTAATAAGAGATCTGGGGACCAAGGTAGATAGTAATCTCTCCTTTGACAATCATATTGACAAAGTAGTTAGGAAATCCTTCTATGTGGCCCATCTAATTACTAAAGGGTTCGCATCTAGAAATAAAGAGGTTATAGTGCCCCTCTGCTTGTCACTCATTAGACCCATCATAGAGTACAATGCCTCATTTTGGATGTGCCTCACAAGAAACTTCCAACAGCTGGAAAGACCACAAAAGTACCTAACCAAGAAGATTACTGGCCTCAAACATATGTCCTATGCAGCCTGTCTGAAAAAACTCCGGCTGTACTCAGTGGCATATCGCTTACTCAGAGGCGATCTCTGCCTGACTTACAAAGCCATGTCCAACTCAGAATTGATGGACATGCTCCACCTAAAGAAATCCAAGTCACTGTGAGCCATGCGCTCTAGTGAGCTAAACCTCGCCACAACAATAAATAGAACATGCTGGAGGGATAGATTCCCGTCACAGCGACTCCCCATGCTTTGGAACAAAATTCCTAACTACATCAGGCAGAGCTCTTCACTAACACTCTTCAAGAGAAACCTTGACGACTGGATGGGTAACAGAAAATACACCCCTGGGATCACTTCATTGGCTCTGCTTGACAGAGGATCAGTTAATCAATCGATGGGGCAGCTAAAGCAGACACTCTAGCTAGGCTTATAAATGCCCTCGGGCAGATAGCCTAGTACCTACCTATGAACCTAAGAATTCTAAAATGAAAGCAAAGATAACATCTAGAAGAAAGGAATTGAATATGAAGATAACATTATTACTACCATCCAGGCAGGAATAGTCTACCTGAGATATTTAAACAGGAAAATGTTAGAACAAGAAAAGAGTTTAGTATGATGCATCCACGTAGGATTTTTGAGTGAAGCATTTTTATGGAAAACTGCCTGTCATGATGGAGATGAATTGTAACACTATGTATGAAAATTTTTGTATGTTTGAATTTCTCTAGAAGAAACATAATGTATGCCAACTTCTGAATACATGGCAATCTGCAGCATTTTCTTACAAATTTTGTTAGAAATAAAAGTTTTGGGGAAATTATATAAATATGTCAGTGGCCTACATTAAAATTAAATGTCAATAATATTAAATGGAAGGTATATAAGGGAATAAAAAAGACAGTTTAAGACAGACAATATTTTTATCTAGTTTATGTAGGTAGCTTGGAGTGGTAGATTAACTTAATGTTTTGGTTAATGTGGTCTGGAATAATAAGAATCATTCTGATTAAATAGAGAGTTGGATTTTATGTAAATAGAAATAATGTATTACATGACAAAGCTTATCAATTAATTTTAAATTATTGTTTCTTTTATATGATTTGAAGAAGACATTTTTTGTTAAAGAAATTAAATGTAACTATTGTTGAATATGATTATGCCTGAAAACATTTTGATAAAGTTACCCATAATATTTTCAATAATTGCCATGGGATCCTTCACATTTACCTGAAATACAACCGACTAAGGCAGATGGAACCTTAATTTAACTGCTTATCTGAAGGATTGCACCTGAGGAGAGTGACACCTCTTTTATGGTGCACTACAGTGTTAGTACTGAAGTATGTATCTAAGTAATGGGTGCAGGGACACAACTCACAGCCTTATAATCTTCTTGGTATCAAAGAAAAATGTGTTACTTGTAGAGCCACTGATACTGAAGCCTACTACTAGACAAATATATTAAACCATTAAGAACATAATAACCAAACCTCATCCAGGTTAATATTTAAAGCAGAAAGACAATGCTGTCCCATTCCTAGTGTCATACTTTATTAAAATTGAGTGCTTTTGTTCCTGGCAGTCAATATGTAGTTTAATCAAATGATATTACATCACTTCCTTCCAGGCTTCCACATTTTTATAAACAAAAGTATCACATGATCATGCTCAGCTATTCATCTTAAAAGTCATCCATTTAATAAAATGCTAATAAAAGTTCATTGTACTGTAAATAATATACCCTTTAATGATCAATTTAATGTCTATAAAATGTTCAGTAGTAGATATGTACATGTAGAAAACAACCATGAAAATAAACTTGATAGTAGTGCAATAAAATGTCATAAAAATCCATAAACAAAACAACAATCAAAGTTTTGCTGCCATTAAAGTTAATCCACTATTAATTGTTTTTGGACTGATCCCAGGGAGACGTGTAGCATTTAAAATCAATTGTTAATAATCCTCACACTATTCCAATTAGTGGGAGATCCTACTAATGAGCCTTTTAGATGAGACCATGCCCCCATACTGATAGAATAGATAATATTAGTGTGCCAGTTTGTTCTTCAGTGAGTTACATAAGGGTTTCTCTTTAGTTTGAATAGTTTGTCAACAATGACAGCATGTGGGATGATTGCAAACACCTTCAACAGGTTGATGTAAGCTGTGTGCACTGATTTGCCTTCATCCAAGTCTACTAAGTTTATGAAGCAGGATTTACCTTATACAAACCAAAATTGCTTTTGGTCCAGGAACTGTTGGCGGCCAATGTCATTGTTTATAGTTCCCCAGTAATACATCCATTGCTTTGCATATAAGTCTAGTTAGACTTATTATTCGGTAGTCACCAGGACTGGTAAAAGGTCAGCCCTTGAATAGTGAGATGACCACAGTTATTTTTCCATGTCTCTGATATGTAGCCAGTTGAGAGGCTGATATCAAGCAGATTTAGTAACATGTTAGTAAGGCTATTATTGGGACTGACGAGAAAACAGCTAGTTGGACTAGTATTTTGGGGCTTTGAGAGTGCCATGCAGACCTGAACCAAAGTGATCTGAGGGGAAGGTGCATACATGATGGTATATTGATGGAAGTTTTAGGGAACTAGAGGGATAAAGTTTGAACTAAATTTGTCAACAAGTATCTTGGTTATGTCCTCAGGGGTTGAGTTTGTGTTATTGGCTTGTATTGGTTAAGTGCAGTGTTGAGTATTACTTCTAAGATTCCTAACATAGTGCCGAGGCTTTGTGGTTGCCTTTTATACAGGTGACAATTTAGAGTTAATACTTTTGCAAGATTTAAGTTTGCTTTTAAGCTCCTTAATTAGCCTTTAAGTTTGTATTTGCAGCTTGAGATATTGAATTTGCTCCTTGGCACAATGAGTTTCTTCCTTTTGTTAGTTACTTTCTGCTAGGAATCTACCACAGTGGTTAGTTCCTAAACATAGCATTGTACTTGTGTCAGATAGGGATGGATGTCGCTATACGAGCACTGAAGTAAGAACAGAAGCTGTGAAAAGTGTATACATCGGGATTATCAAGAGAAGGGGGTTCTTACATGGCAGCGGGTGTCAGCTAGCTGCTACATCCATTTGTAAACTGGGTAGGCCCATTGGACAAACAGTCCCTCTTCAGGGGCAACCCATCAGCAATATCTGGTTAAGACTCACATAACAGACAAAGTAGGGCTGATGGAATCAAACCCTGTACCACATGAACTACAGCTCACATCCTTAGCCTTCTGCACAAACTACCAATATAAAGATAGGTTTGGTTTCAACTTCAGAGTAAATATTACTAAGCGGTGGTTACATTTGACCAATGATGGGGTATCTATAGGCATAGAGCATAGTGAGTCATATCTGTGATGACTAGAGCTAATACTTTTGAGCCCCAGGTCAGAAGGTGAATTAATTGGTCTAAACAGTTTGCATGTATGAAATCTAGGAAGTGCTATGCATACTTATTTGCAGTAATGCAAGCTTCACAGTTTATGGATGGGTAGCTAAAATCTCCCAGGAGAACAGGCTTGGTTCAGTGAGGATTGATTCTTACTTGTTTAGGTATGTCCTATGGACTATGGGTGTAATAGAGGGGGGGTTGTGTAATTGGCCATGGTATGGTAATAACTCTCATTAATGTTATGTCAGACATGGAAGAGCTCAAGACTGTTACCCTGGCTTATGAGTCCAAATGCGATTGAACTACTTAAGAAGATAGACACATCGCCTCCTACAACCCAGTTATTCCTAGACATGGCTCTGGATGAGCGGGTGGTAGACAATGAAAGCTGGTATGAAGAGGGTGCTATCATTACACCGGAACCATATATCAGTGATGGTGCAATTTCTTACTTGTTCTTCCATCACTGAGTAGCACTACCTTTATACAGTCTTGACTTTTGTTTGGCTATGTGGAGGAGATTGACCTTCCCTAAAAAAAGACACTTTGGGAATAAAAAAGTTTTGGCCAATAAGCAGAGGCCCTGAGGAGACAGATGCAGGCCATCCTTAGCAAAGCATGTAGGACTGTCTGTCATTTCCTTCTGATACTTTTTAAACTTCCTTGGAATGACAACCATAATTAAGCCAATTATTTAGGTGAATTATTTTTTATTTATACTGTGGCATCATTTTTGGCGAGAGTAGGATGCTGTCCAAAATTAATTCCATACCAGCCACAGACACGTATCAGTAGAATGCTATTATATCTCTTTATATATGATTCCAGGATGTCTGTCTCAAGTCATTCGTTTCCATTTACGCAGCAGCCATGTCATATGTTACATTATGTACATTATCTCTCTATCTTTGCCTAAGTGACTATTTTTACAAATACATACTCATGTTTGACAAGAACATAGCTGTAAATATTCTTTGAATACTGTTTGCTGTTTCCTGTGGTAATGCATGTGTTTCTTTTCAAAAAAGTTTGCTTTATGTCCAAAAGTTTATTAGTAGCTCTGCTTTTTTGTTTTGCCTTGACAAGATATAATTTTCTATTAGATTCTATTAGATTTTTAGAGCTTTGGTCCCCGTCATCCTCTTCTTTAAATTTGTTAATTTCCTGGTGAAGAAGCATAAGTAAATAAATAAATAAGGTGTACCTGGGGCAAAGAGATCTGAAGGCCCTTGTAGCATGTTGAATCCTATAGTCCTCCTGTTCTTTGTCAGCTGATTCTTCTCCCACACATTAGTCAGTTTTTATCCTTTGTCTTCCATCTCCTGACCTTGTATATGTTTAATTGCATTTTGTTTGTTTTTGTTTATGCAGATTCTGAAGTGATATCTCAGTTTATGTCAGCATATCTGCTATAAACCGTCTGTTTGCTCTGAATAAAGTTTCTTCCATATAAAGCAAATAGGTGAGACCAGAAAAATGATCCCTGTGGTATATCTCTCTTATTTATATTAGTTATCACCAGTCTTTTTGTTTTTACCGTACATGTCCTTCCATGTAGCCATATCTATATCCAACCTATTGAGAATGCCATAGGTTCAAAGAAACTTACTAGGCTAATGGTCTTTGAGTATATTAAAAAAGCATACGCTTATATTCCCATTTTTTTCATAGCTATGTTGTACATGAGTAACCCAGAGGGTTGGGACATTTGCTTATTTCCTGTATCTATGAGGGAGATGGGTGAAAAACTGGGAGTGAATTTATGGTTGCCCATCTAGTCATCCAAATTACACTTGAATAGAGTAAGAAGCACTTCACTTTATGTGGAGTTAAAGATGAATTCATAGAAGTGGTATTCTCTGTTATATATGCCCATCGCTCCAGCATGTCCTTTTAATGTTGCAGAAAAGATTGAAATTCATTGAGCAGGTGTTCACACTACTATTGGACTTGCACATATTTAATAGATCTGACAGGATGGTCTCAGATGGAGTTCTGTACACAAGGCAAAAGTTGCCTTTTAGTGGCCTGTATGATACCGAGAAGAGGGGACAATGCTTTGAGATGGTCTGCATAGATTTTATGATTTATTTCCTTGATTTTGTTAGTGAGAAGACCTTGTGGTCATTCCAGCTGTGACAAGTGTTTGGGCAGGTACATAGAAACTGGAGTATTATGTTCAATAATTAGCATAATAAGAGCTGAATACAATGGAACAATTACTTTGCCAGACTTGGACATCATACCTTTAGATATAAACTGTGCAATGAAGACTGACTTCCTTACAACAGTGGACATGCAGTGATAAAAGAACAGTTTGGTGTCAACATAGCTCCTCATGTAAGTGAGTGCATGAACAGTATTCAGGGGGAGGGGGTTAATGTATTAGTTACAAGGTAGGTTATGCTTGATGAAGGATGCTATTATACATTTCTTGGCATTTAGTTTCAGTCCATGAACTCAGCAAAAGTAATTTGTTTGAAGAAGGCCCTCTTGGAGAATCTTGGTGACTTATGGAGAATTAGTGATGGCACCATGTTTACAATCATATGTAAATTTGGACAGCCATGAACTTTTAACATATGGTTTGACCTTAGAGATATAAATTCTGAAGAAAAGTGTCCCAAGGACTGAACCCTGGAGTATACCACTAGTAACAAGTCTTTTAGAGGAGGTAGAGCTACCTATCCTAATTCCCTGGATTCTGTTTGTGAGCCAATTTGCTGTCCAACAAGCTAAGCAGAGATTTAAATTTAGCTGGGAGGGTTTACACATGATACCTGAGTGTGGGATAGTGTCAAATACCTTGGCAAGGTCTAGATATGTGGCGCGTATTAATCTGGCCTCATTCATTGCCTCTGTAATCTTCTCAAAGAAATCAACTAGGTTAAGGGGGAAGAATCTGCCCTTAACTAACCAAAACTAACTAGAGTTAGCAGTGTATAGGTTGCCTATGTTGTTATTTAATAATTCCATAATGATCCCTTCCATAGCCTTGCAAATAAGGCCTGTGAGATGTCGGTCTATAATTACCTGAGTCTACTGACACCCCACCTTTATGCAAAGGGATGACTGTTGCTGTCCTCCATTCTATGGACACAAACCGACTTTGGAGGCTGATATTAAATAACATTTGTAGAGGAAAGGGTCTAACAAGTCCTGTTTCAGAATGACCAGTTGGCAGCCCAGTATGTTAGTCAACCCCATGGAAGTAGTGCTCTTGGACTTGGATTGTGCCTTGGGAACTTGTTTTGGGGAAATTTAAGGGGGTAGGTTGTAGATGTAAGTATATGATCTGGGAATATAGCAGCTAAATTTGTCTGCTAGTAGATTGGCTATGTCCTCTGGGTCTGAGTATGCAGTAGCATTAATTATTTGCTAGGCACAGTGCTGAGCATTGTTTCTGAGATCTCTAACACAGTTAAAGAAGCCTTTTTTGTTATACTTCATCTGGGTGGATAATTTTATCTTATATCTGGTCTTGCTTGATTTGATCAGGGTCTAGAGTTCTCTGTTTAGTTTAAGAAGACCATTTTTAGCATCTTGAGAGTTAATTTTATTTCTGCATGCCAAGATTTTTTTTCTTTTAATATAGAGTCTGTTTATGTTTGGGTTCCATCATGGGGATTATTCTTAACATTTGCAATGTATTTACTTTTGCGGGGGACAGATGCATCTATGCGACTATTTATACGTGTGTAGAGTTTGGCAGCAAAGATTTCTGCATAATTAGTGAGGTGGACTTTAAAATTGGTCAGGTCATCACTCAGAGATGCTGAGATATTAGAAAATACTTCCTGCTTCAGTCTTATGATGAATGTGACAGATTTGTGGTCTAATTTAACCAGGGGGGAGGAAGAAACAGTTGGTTTGGTGTAAAGTTGTCCCATATTGTTAAGGACCAGGTCTAGGATTTTATCACACCTGGTTGGGGTATGGACTCACAATTTCAGAGAGTATGTATGGACAAAGTTCAGAAATTTCCAGGCACACACGTTTCAAGATGCATACGTCTCCCAACTGATAGAGGGATATTTGATGTCTCCTAGAAGAATGATGTTTGGTTTAATGTATAGGGATTCCATATTAGTTAGGTAGGACGTATAGGCTGATATAGAGGGTAAGTCTGCCAATGGACGGAGGGGTAGATGAAGCCTGCTAGAAGAATGGTGTTTAGTTTAATGTACAGGTATTCCATATTAATTAGGTAGGCAATATGGGCTGATGTAGAGGGAGGTCCTATAGTTAGCTATGATATGATCAGCGGGTTTGTTAATAGTAAGTTGAACATGGAGGAGTTTTAGGTCACTATCTTGTTTAATGAGTCTGGAGGTGAAATTTATTTTAAAAAGAAGAGACACAACCGCCTTTAGTCCTTAAATCAAAAGTGGTAGGCCTGAATGTGTAGAAGGCTTTGAAACCCTGCAAAGATGGAAAGTTCTCATTGGTCTTGAAACAGGTCTCTTTAACAATGCATATATCAATGTTTTCCAGGGAAAGGAGTGCCTACAGGGAGTTGAGTTTTTTTTGCTTAGGCTCCTATCTTTGATCAGCAATATCTTCATATTATCTGGATTCTACTTTGTTAAGTTGAGAGCTTTAGAAGTCTGATGTTTCCTAAAAATGTAACTATAGAAACAGAGAAGGATTAGGTACAGGCCATCCCTAGCAAACCAGTTACGACTGTCTACCATCTCATAGGTTCATATGGTCTTATGTACTAACTAGGCTATTGATCCATGAGGATCTTTATAAGTCTAGCCCTGCATTCCCATGAAAGTTTTAGCCCTTGTAATTTAAGTACAAATAACCAAGAGCCAGGCAGAACATTTACATGTTACCCCTATCCACAATGGACAGGGGTGCTAATACAGAGGTACATTTGTGGTTTCTGATCAATTCATCCAGATAACATTTGAATAGAGTAAAGGAAGTAATTGCTTTATGTGGAGAAGTAGACGATTCCAAATAAGTGTTATTCTCTGTGATACACATTTGTTCCAAATATGTTCTATTTATGCTGCAGAAAAGATTAAGATCTCTTGAACAGATATTTATTACAGCATTGAACTTGTAGATGTGCAGCAGATAAGAGAGGATAGAGTCTGTTGAGGTTCTGTATGCAAGGCAGAGATCATCCTCCACAGTCTGTATGATACTGAAAAGAGGGGCAAGGTTTTCAGATATCACTGCAGGCTTTATGATTTAAGCCCTTGATTTTCCTGGTGAGAGAAAGTGTTTTGGTCATTCAGGCTGTGTTAAGTGCTCAGACAACTACATTCCAAAGGGGACATGGTTGGGAGGGTGGCCTAGTGGTTAAGGTGTTTGCCTTACAAATAGAAGGTGCAGGGTTTGAGTCTCACAAGGGATAATTGGCTAAGCTTAAAATGGCTCGCAAGGGCAGTTAGCTTAGTACTAATCTATGAACCTATTATACTCAATGATTAGCTGGGGGGGGTGAAGTTAGAGCTAAATTTACCTACTAGTCAACTGGTTATGTCCTCAGGGTCTGAGTAAGGCATATCATTTAGTATTAGCTCTTTGAAGTGTTAGGCATTGTTTCTTTTTTTTTTGTTCAAATATTTTTATTAAATTTAAACACACAAAAATATTACAAACATTCTAATGTAAGTTTTGAGTAAATGACTATATACAATATATAATATTTACATCTGGCCTAGTATTCAAATAATTCACAAAGAAAGAAAATAAAGCTGTATAATTACCAATAAAACATTCAGTATCTTTAAACAACATTCAGTCTACGTTTGTGAAGAGGGAGATGATTTTAGAGTTTCTATTAAATCAATAATTTTAGTCCAAGGATTAACAGACCATTTTTCTGGGATAAAGTCTTGTTTCCTTTACTTTTATTTCTGTGACAGCTGATTCTTCCAATAGTAGTAAAAACTCTTCGAAGGTGTTGGGCATTGTTACTGAGTTGCTTTATGATTGTCTTTTACCTGGGTGGCTATTTTTACCTGATATCTAGCTTTGGTTGACTTGATCAGAGACTGGAATTCCTTGTTAAGTTTAGCAAGACTGTTTTTGTCAACTTGATAATTACATTTATTATTGCATGCAATAAGTTTTTTTGTACAGCCTGTTTATATTTGAGTTGCACCATAAGGTTTTATTTTTAACTTTGCCATTGTATTTGCTTCGGCCAGGGAACAGAGGCAGATATACAGCTATTCACATGTGAATATAATGTGATGGTAAATTATTCAGCGTACAGTGTGGTCGTTAGATTGGAGGGGGGGCTGTTAAATTTAACCAGTTCTTCACTCTCTTCTGTAGCACATAATCTGTGAAGTATTTCAGGATTCTTCTGAATTCAGTCTTATGGTGAATGTGACTCATTTATGGTTCAATTTGATGAGGGAGGACGTTATAACTGGTGGAGAACAGAGCTGTCCCATATTTCTGAAGACAAAGTCCAAGATTTTATCTATCCTCAGTGGGACATGTATTAACTGATTCAAAGATGTTTTACTTAAGAAGCCCAGAAATTTCGAGGCATATATGTTAGGGGATGTATAAATCTGCCAGTTGATGGAGGGGTAGTCGAAGTTGCCGAAGAGAATGGTGTTTGGTGTAATGCATAGGGACTGAATACTAATCAGGTAGGTTGTATAAGGAACTGGCAATAGAGGGAGTCCTGTAGTTAGCTATGATGTGATAAGGGGGTGTTGTTTACTGTAAATTAGACAGGGAAGTGTTCCAAGTCATTATTCTGTCTTAACAAGCCCAGAAGTGATATTTTGTTTTACAAGTATAGAGACACTGCCACCTTTACTGCCTTCATCGAGTGCAGTCAGCCTGAATGCATGGCAGGTTTTGAAGCTCTGCAACTGATGGGATGCTCTCAATGGTCTTCAACCTAGTCTCCATGACGATGCATATCTCTGTGCATTTCAGGGTAAACAGTGACTTTACGGAGTGAAGATTTTTGTTGCAGTTCCTATCATTGAGCAGCAATAACTTTATTTTTATGTCCCCAGTGCAGATATATGTTGTATTCCCTTTGAATGACTCCAAAAGCTAAGCAAGTTGTTGAAGTCAATAATCCTTTGTTGGTATTGCAGCATCATTCTTGGTGATGGCAGAAAGCTGCTCAAGGCTAGGTTCATACCTGCTCAGTCTCATATTCTGAGAGGTTTGGATTTTCTTTACTGGAGTGTTTTCTGTCTGAAATCTTAAGTCTCCACATGAGGAGCAGCATCTGAAATCTTAATTCTCCACATGAGGAGCAGCGTGCCTCTTAGTGCAAGACCTGAGGGAGAAAGAGCCTAACTGTGCAACTACTGAGAGAGAGAGAGAGAGAGAGAGAGAGAGAGAAAGACAGAGAAAGAACATTTTGACTCATAGGTAAGTTATTGATTTGTGATATACTAATACATATAGATAGAGACAATTTAGTTTGAGCACCACATCAGGTAGATAAAATAATTTCTCTAGGCTGAGTACAAAATTGCCTTTGTCATGCTTAACTCTGCTGTTTATACAGCTGTAACTGGGAGGAGGAAGGATTTAACTAAAGCTCCTAAGAGAGAATTTGAAAGTGAAATCATCTGTGTCTGTTGAATACAGTGGTGTGTGGCACTGCACAGAGGTACGCCACTTATTATTTGAAAGAGTGGAAAAGTGAAAGAATCAATAAGAAAGTAGCCAGAGCTCCATTCAATAGTGTTTACCCATCAGAACAGCAGTAAATTATCACTGCCACTGAATAACCACTACTGGCCACAGCAAGTTCACAATTAGATTAGAAAATCAACTGAAAACTGTAATTTGAAGTAAAAATAAGTTGTAAGTGTTGGAAAACAGTGGAAAGTCACAGGAAAACATTTTAATTGTTAGATGGAGCCGTTATCTAATGTATTTACAAAGGAGAACACCCAGTGTAACAAAACGGAGACTGTATTAACTACATAAACAACAACTTGACAAAGAAATGCAGAATATCGGCTATTGTAACTGAGCTGTAGTTTAATGCAAAAAAAAAAAGTGGTAAAAGTGCAAAAACTCACAGAATACTTAAATACCTGGGTAACTATTCAGACATTGTACTTTGTAGCTTTTTTCTACTATAATTTTGTATTTAGCTTTGTTGAGTGCTTTATTAAAGTCCATGTAAATGGAGTCAGCTTGTTCTGTTTTGTCTATTGCTTCTACTAGGCTGGACACAAATCAGTAAATAATGGTTATATACTACCTTCCCTTTACATAAGCATGTTGTATTACGTCACACATATGTTTTATACATGAATCCTCATAAGTTCTCATTTAATCTATATCATGCCATTCCTTCCATTTTTTCCCACAAAAGCTCAGGGTCTACAGCCCCCTTACAACATGCTTTTCATCTCTTTCTTGCATACGGATGTTAATAATTCTAAGTCCTTGTCTTCGATCATTTCCTATTCGAATTCACTACATAAAATTTGCTGTTCAAGGTACAGGTAACTCTCTGCAGCTCTTTAATACCACTGTTTATTATGTAATTCTCCTCTGTAGAGCTATGTAAGCTTCATCCGCAGAGTTCCCCACTGCTGTAATCCTTAACGTATCCACCACCTTTGTCTTACCATTACTGTTATTTGTTTTTCTTCTCATAAATCGATGTGTATTCCAGAGCCATTCTTTGACCTCCTAATTATCTCTTGTCAGCTTCTATTCTATAATTTATTTTTCTTTTGTGCAAACCTGTTTGTACATGTCCTCTAAAGAATATTTTAATTTCACTATAATCACTTACTTCTTTTCTGTTTTTGGGAAAAACTTTCCAGTTTGTCCTTCATATCCTTCATGACATAGTCAAAATGTACTTGTCTCCAAATCCTACTACCGTTCTCATTTACCTTTGACTTTTTCCCTATTTCCATCTCTCTCTCTCTAAACAGAATGTTATATTCCATGTGTCCTTTCTCACTGTTTCCTAATGTTTAATTTCCTGAATAGCCTCCATTTCCTGTTTGCTAATTTGCTTAAATCTTAGTTTATTATGATTACAAGTTGTTCTTTACTATTTTAATTCATTTCTATACACTAACTCTACTTCTTTTCAATAAATTCTACATTGCTGGTATACCTCTGCTACCAATTTTGTTCTGGCAGTTCCAACCCCTTAGGTCGTTCTTAACAGCAACATAATTTGAAACACCCCATGTACAGCCTAATACAATTTATTTCTGCTTTACTTATATGTTTTCATGATTGTACCTCCATAATTAATGGTTTTCTACTACATAACTAGCATGAGTAAAATAATCTAGCAAGACATTGAATATTCCGTCCATAAGTAAAGTATCTGATAACTCATGGAAATATTCAGTTTCTCACAGTGGCATTTTATGCCCTTCTAGAAAGAATGTTTATTCTCCTGGGCTTCACCATCAACAACAAACCTTGCAGTCAAGAATAGGTCCTATTAGTGGAAGTCTTGTGGTACTAAACATGGACAGACATCTTCTTAGGTTGCTCCATGCACTGTAGATATTTAAAGTATCTTTTGGAGCTAAATTAGGTAATTTGAGACAAAGAGCAATACAGAAGTGTCATGTGTTAAACAAGAAGAAATGAAAAAAAAAACAGGAAATGTTACTTTGGAAGAATTTATGATTTGTGACATCAAGCAAGATGTATTACCTCAACCAAAACGATTAAAATGACAGTTGTGGCAGTTAGCAAGACACACAAGATATCTGGAAGTTACAGAAGATGTGGACTGTGAGTTTCTGTTGGTTTACTATCAAAATTGCGAACGGCACTACGTCGACTGTCATATACTCGAACATGGAAGGTCGTAATCGGTAATGTCGAAGACAAAATAATCAATCTAGGAATGGTTTAACATGGGTCGAGGTAGGTGTTCAGTATTATTCCGAACTACAAACATCTCCCCTACCTTGACCCATGTTAAAACCATTCCCAGATTGATTATTTTGTCTTCGACATTACCGATTACGACCTTCCATGTTCGAGTATATGACAGTCGACGTAGTGCCGTTCGCAATTTTGATAGTAAACCATTTTTTTTGCATGAACAATATGTCGCCATGATGGAAATAAAACAGAAAGTGATGAGATTTACATGAAGACATTGGGGTCCATTGGCCATGTGGAATATGTGCAGTAACAATTTGTTTCAATGGAGTATGGGGCACAAAGACAGAAATTGAAGCTACTTTGCGTACTAGAAGGAAGTGGGCTGGACTTGTGAGACTATATTAAAATCCAGATGACACAGTGGGCTGGTTTTAAAAAGAATTATTTGGGTGTTGAGAAAGTAGTCTGGCTGCCATTGAGTAATGCTGACCACTCCATATCACAATATGAGAATTAACAAGTTTTAAAGCAGATGCAGAAATCAGAAAAGTGTGTTTGAATGGCCCAGTTTTGTGGCTTATGATTATATTGAAGATATATTGCAGCAATGACTGGAGTCTGTTGAGACTATTGGGGGATGTAAAAGATGAAAGTTAAAATGTAAGATAGCCTTCCTGCTATACTGAAGGTATTTTTAGATGTAATATTAGTGTTTGCCAGTAATGCAAAGGTGAATGCCAAGGTAAGATGATTACTAATGCATTTACTGAATTGTGGAAGTGAGATACAAGTTTTTTTCTAAGGAGATTGTGCAGGTTTTGTGGAAGTAGAGGATGAATGGGAGAAACAATCTAGCTATAAAGAAGATGGAGGACTATTTTTATGTAATATGGAGGACGAACATTTGTATAATAACATTAATAGACTGATTGTACAATCCTTTTACTCAGCTGATGTAGGGCTTTTTGTGATGACAGAATATATCTTATCATTGTGATAACATTGCATCAAAGAAACAATGCTAGACAAACAATTGCAGTCACCATACAATGCCCAACCTTTTGTACCACTAAGTAGACACACATGATATTTCTTTCTACTCTTTTCAAACATTTTACTGGAACTCAACTCCCAATCTGAGCAAGTCATACATGATAACTGTTCAGTAAATTTGTGCCTACCAATCCAGCCAACAGGACTGTCTATAAAAGTAGTCAAGGTACTACTTTATTTGACCTGTAGTGGTAACTTATTCCATGAGCTAAGCATTTGTTGAGTTAGAAGCTTATCCTGACAGTAAGTTTTGTTTATGTTTTGGTGTTGATTTAGGTCCTAAGTGCAGGTTTTTGAAGAGCTACTGGTTTTATGAAAAAAATAACAGGTTAAATAGAACTGAGTCTTTCATGGGTCAAAAAGTAAGACTTAGGTCACCTCAGAGCAGTCAAGTAGGCTACTGAGTATGAGGAGAGGCGTGCTAAAATATCACGAGTGTTGAAAGATTTAAGACCTTTATCTTGTATTTTTTTAATAGAAATCGTAAGGGCTTTTCCAAGGAAGCAGTAAGCATGGTGGCTGCAGTGGTGCAGTAGTTAGTTTTGTCACCTCACAGCAAGAGGTTCCACAGTTCGATTCTCAGCTGTGGTGCCTTCTGTGCGGAGTCTGTATGTCCTCCCTGTGGTCACATGGGTTTCCTCCGGGTGCTCTGGTTTCCTCCCACATTCCAAAGACATGCAGTAGGTGCATTGGACACTCTAAATTGGCCATAGGTGAGAGTGTGTGTGTGAGTGTGTGGTGGGAATGAACTATAGCGGCAGGGTAGCCACCCAGTGGTGTAAACCTTAGCTCGAGATGATTGTCACTGTGGAAGTGACACCCCAATGCCATGTGCAAAGTGGGAAAATGGGTTGAGGATGGATGGATGGATTTGTACATACCAAAAGGTGCATTGTATATGAAGATGGATCTGAAAAGGGGCTAGCATGGTATGACAATGGTATGATTACTTTCTTAGCACTTGAGGATATTCCCTTGGAAGCTAACTGGCAACGTTAGAAGGATTTCCTTACTGATGGAAACCTGATGATCAAATGAAAAAGAATGGTTCACATAAGTACCCAGGTCTGTTATGGCTGTGTTTGAAGAGAAGTACCATTTGTAGTATGTGAGGTGGTTGCAGCTTTTCTGCTGAATGCTACTATATTGCACTTTTTTGTATTTAGTTTGAGTTTGTTTTCAGTACACCAGGTATTTGCATATCCCAGCCCTTCTAGGGGCTGTTTAGTATCAGTAGATGAGTGAATAATAGTGCCCAGCTTGTAGTCTTCAGCAGATTTGGTCAAACACACTTTTTTGGGATACTAGCTTGGATGTCTGCAAAATAAATGTTGGAAATGATAGGACCAAGCAATGAACCCTGTGGTACTCCACTAGATGTACATTTACATTCATAGAGGGTACCAGCGACTATCACAATCTGTGATTTATTGGATAACCAGTTTACATTCCAAGTGAAAATGTTGGGGTTTACATTAAGCTTATCTAATTATCAATAATATAATATAAATAATATTCTAAAGATATGCTTCTGGAGCATTTCTCCCCGGGCCTCCGCTGAAAACAGGATCTGTGGAACCTAGTCAGACTTTCCCGGTCAACAAATGTTAAATAAAAAATAAATAAATAAATAAATAATACCAGCATGAGCAGTAGTGTCAAAAGCATTAGCCAGATTTAGATAAACAGTGCGCACTATCTGAACTGACTACAGCCTCTGTCATCATCACCATCATCATTGTCGTCTTCATCTTTATAATCAAACCTTCTTTTTCCCCATTTCTCCTCTTCCCATCTTCTTTCTGTCTCTTCCAAAAGTGGAGCTACTTTAGCTTCCTGATCTGATTAACTAATTTCTTACTCTGTCCCATGGTGTGCATATTACTACACATCTCCAGCACTTAGCTGTATCACCACAAGCTTTTTCAGCTGCTCTGCCTTTACTGCCCACACTTCTGTACCATAAGTAATACTAGTTATACCACTGTTTTGTACACCTAACTTTTCAGCTTTCTTGGTATTCTTCTGTCACACACAACCATGACACTTTGTGGCATTTGGCTGCAGCCCCTCTGATTGTCACTTTGACCTTCTCATTCGTATTTCCATTCTCCTCAACCACAACCTCTGGATATATGAAGCTGTTAACCTGTTCCTCTATTTCCCTTCTATATCAAATTTCAGCTACTTCTGTTTCCCCCATTTACTACCAGGACCACCTTCTAATCTGTGTTTGATTTCATCCCACGTACCTTCAGTTTTGCTTAAGAGTTCCCTGTCATTTTTTGCTGTTCCTGTTCAGAGTCTGCCTGTAATGCCACATTGTCTGCATACAACAGCATTGTTGATCTGTCCCCTCACTCCTCTTTGCGTATGTAGTCCATCACCAGTATGAACCCTGTATACACCCATTCCCACTGGTAACCCCTCTTTGAATCCAAATGCTGTCTCTGCTTGTATGCTATAGTCCTTGTACATTGCCTGCAGTAACTCTACCAATGTTTTTGGACTTCAAACCATCACAGGACTGCCTAAATCAGCTTACTTGGGACAAACTGATATACTTTCTCCATGTGTAGAAAATGCCCAGTTGGACTCTTTTCACATCTCTAGCTCTCTCCACTATTTGTCTCACTGCAAACATTGTGTTAGTTGTACTGTATCCTGATCTGAATCTGAACTGCTTAGCTCCCATTGTACTTTCTACTTCTCTGCATATTCATTTATCAATCACCCTACCACCTTCAGCACTTTCTAACATTGTGACAGGAGTATAATATCTTTGTAGTGCCCACAGTTGTGAATCTTCCCTCTGTTCTTATACATTGGAACTAGAATGCTTGTTCTCCATCATCTCTTTTCACAATGCTATGAGTGCCCTCAGGAGCCATTTGTCCCTGATCTTGATTATATCTGCTGCAACTTTATTTCAGACGGCCACTTTCCTGGACTTCATTTTCCTTTGTATACTTCATACTTCCCCCATTGTAGTGCAATCCCAGAGTTAGTATATATAATTAGCAGGTGGTATGGAGGTCGCAGGGGGGCTTGGCCCCAGCAAAAAAAGTTGTGGGTTTTTTTCAATCCTTTGTGGATCAATGTTTTAGTTTTTAATAGTTAAGTTTCAATCATTGTAGAATTGACTGTCTCTCATTTTGATGGAAGGTTATGCTTACATACACACACACATGCGCATGTGCGTGTGTGTGTGTGTGTGTGTGTGTGTGTGTGTGCGTGTGTGCGTGTGCGTGTGTGTGTGTGTGTGCGTGTGTGTATATGTGTGTGTGTGTGTGTGTGTGTGTGTGTGTGTGTGTGTGTGTGTGTGTGTGTGTGTGTGTGTGTAATATGCACATATGTATGTTGCCAGCTCTAGATTTTTTGAATTGTTAATGTTTTCCTCATTTGATTTATTATTTCACCCCTTCATTTTTCCCAATAGACTGAGTCCCTCAGACCTAACAGAAAGCTACCAGCCAAGTCCAGAAGAATCATCCCACCAGTTAGTAGGGATATTTATGTCCATGATTTAGCATCCTGAATAGCAGATTTGTCTAATCACTGTTCATTCCTCCTGTTGGTTGCAGCAGTCTTGCCCACCTACAAAGATATGGCTGTTGTGACAGCTAATATACATATCCATACCTCTGATTAACTTACACATACGCATTGTTGTAGGAATATGCACTGCAATTCAGCTTGTAACAGCTCAAAAATGCTACTATCAGAAATAGCCATAGTAATCCAGGATGAGAACAAGGGACTTAGGCTTGTGCCCCAGACATGAGGCTACTAAGAGATAACTTATGTCAGTATGAAGACACATCTGTATAAACCTTGTCAAATCCCCTTTGCTTCACTGCTTTTCCTAGATGTAAAATTTGAAGCCTTTTTTTATGTCACTGGCTAAAGTAAAGTAAGGCAAGTTGGCAAAAACAAAATTATACATTTATCACATGAACATATGCATGTTGTACTGTGTAGAGTAATTTACAGTTGGAAGCAGCTTTTCAGTGGTTTGGAATAGGAATATATATGTCCAGTGCTTGACGTTATCCCTCCTTGTTTGACAGTGACCTCCTGCCTGGGCAGAGATACTTCATTAGCATTGTGACTCGGAGTGGTACCCTGGTGGATGAACATGCCTCAGAAAGTTTACCCAGTGGGCCCCTCCCTGTGTGGACTCGTAGGTATCTATAGATTGCAATTTAAAATGTGTTGTTTAGCTACATTTTTCAGTCTTTTTCCATGTTATTAACATTTTTCCTTAGTCATCTTTATAGCTAGCATATTGATGAATGACATTTCTTGACTAAGGCCCTAAACAATAGAAGTGTTGGCTGATTAGGAGGTTGAAGAAAGATGTACTATTTTTGAAGGTTATGTTGTTTTAACATATTGTTTCCACTGGCATCTTGAATAAGAATCATTATTGTGTTCAGTGGGTGAAACAGGAGCAAACCATGAACTGACAGCATATACATTCAGTCCCTTTTTCTTATTGGTCTTGTTTAGCATAAGCATCCACCTAGCCAGCCTTCCTTCTAGTTGTCTAAACCCCTTATCCTGGTGAACCTGGAGAAGGTCATTGTGGTAACAAGCTGAACAGAGCAGATCAGACTTCCCTATACCAATCAACCATCTGTAGTTCATGCTGTAGAATCCCCAGGCATTCCTATGTCTGCTGAGAGATGCAATCCATCCAAATAAATTAATTTCTTTTTTTATATCTGTGATGTTTTCCTTTCAGTCACTACTTTTGCATTCAAACATAAATTCTAAAGGAGCCATAGATGACTTTTACCACAGTAAAACTTTTCAAGCATTTGTCCCACATCAAAAGGCTGCGGAGAAGAACAGAACATATGAATGGTGTTTTTGTTTGTTTGCTTGTTTTTATGGATAACTGAACTAGGGCTTATCTGTTGGAACAGATCTTGGATTATTGTCAAAAATAGCAGTAGCTTGTTTCTGGAATGGACTTGTGTCACTGGAGTACTGGCTACATCAAGTGGGACTCAGCATCACAAGAGAGCTCTCCTTCTTTAGAGATGTGGTGGGCATAGGATTTGGATCTTTAGTGGCAGAAATCCAACAGAGACTAGAAGATGACAGCATGTGTCAAAATTATAGTGAGGGACAGTGAGCATAATGGCTGGCTATTAAACAGTAGGCATGGAAACAATCTGTCAACCTGCCCACTGTGACTTTGAGACTTTTTTGTTTATTCGAAGAGATAGAATGCTTGTTAGATTCATTTTTTTCTTCCCTGGCAGTGCAGTATCCCCAAGAGCCTTCTCACATGTAGTAATGTCTTGTCTGGTTGTACGTCTGCTAGACAAAATCACCAGCAACCTGCAGTACTAGTGAAATGAACTGGAAAACATGTCCTGAAGGCCACCACAGCAACATGGCTTTGAGGTAATGTCAGTTATGGGCCTACCCTACAGTGTGCTGACATAGCATAAAAAGGCTAAGCACGCCATGAGGTGTAGTCATTGAGGTTGTCTTTGTCTTGGGATCAGTGATGGTGCTACCTCCAGGCTCAACTGCATGTCATAGCCTGCTCTCCACTCACAATTCTGATCTTCACTGAGTCCATAGATGTGATATGCCATCCACCAAACACATCATCCCCAACTTTCATCCATGAAGAAAGGCTATCAGGCAAAGCCTCATCACTCCTCTCTTCCCCTTTCCACCAGTTCTAGCAAACACCAAAGTCACTAATTGAACTACAGTTGCTTGTGTTATAGTCAGATCTTTATTCCAATGAAGCTGGCTTGAACACTGAGACGTGTAAAAGAAAATGGAAACTCCTCAACCGTAGTCAATCACTGATATCCCACTACTTCTGTCAGAGCTCTTACCTGATTTCAGTAACCAAGGTGATAGAAGCTAATGATGAGCTGCTAAAGCTAGAATGAAGTTACTGCTCACAAAAACATTCACTGGAAAATCCTTGTAGCATCGTGGCTGTATAAGTGAGACCAAAAGTTGTGGAGCTGAGGAATGTCATATGTGGCCGAAGGCCAATGAGATACTGTTACCATGTGGAGAAAAGCATAGTGTGTGCATGTATATTTAAAAAAAATGTCTAAAATAACAGGACATGGAGCTATAAAACAAGAAGATTGTTAGCCACTTAGTAGACAGAGGGAGAGATAGTGACATTAAGAGCCCAATAAATGGACAGTATTATATATTTGACTATATGACCAATGTGTGTATAATGAGTGATAAATATTTACATTTCAATATTGCCTTGAATCAGAGCCAGATACTGGTTAAATGGGGCCCTAGACAGGGTAATGGATCAGCACCCCCCCCAAAAAAAAATACAGTCCTCCCAGCCATTACAGTGTCCCATTATTTAATTATTTCTCCCCAGTTACCATAAATAGATATTTGGATTTAATTTAAATCTTTTATTTCAAATTTTATAGCAAAAACACTGATAGACATTTGCTAAACAAAGCAATACAGTCTAACAATGAAAACAGATTTAGCATTAAACTTATTTGCCCTGGAATTTCACATTAATTGAAATGACATTGAAACCCATGTTCAAAGAAAATGCATCTGGCCAGTGGTGGATACAATTTACCTTTGGGTGGTTTTCAAATCATAGTCCCCTTGCACACATTTGTAAGACCTCACAAGCATGCAAGAGTTCTTTGATTTACCTTCCTGATTGTATTAAATTATATTCCTTGTATAATACGGCACCACTTGTTACAGCATGTTTTAAATTTGTAATTTTAAATATTTTTCCAGTAAGCAATGTAACAAAATGTATGAACCAATAAGGATAAAACTGCCCAATTCAGAACATTTCAACCCTAAAAAGCCACTCAAACTTCTATCATTGCAAGCCACCAATATTAGTCAATATGCACAATCTCTGCAGAAGTAAAATGTATCTGAATAATTCCACATTAAAGATATCTGTTGCTAATGGAGAAGTTGCTGCTAACAAACAACTTTATATTTCAAGTGTTTCATCTACAAATTCAGTGCCTGCTACCTTTGAAGAATAAATGTCTATGTTACATTAAAAAATGGTAAGCTGGTAATATTGCAATAGGGAATGGATGGCAAACTGATAACAGCTTCATAGTCATCAGGCGTCTTATCCAACGGAGGACATACTCAGGACTGCAACACCCCACCCCTCTTAAATTACAATATAGTATCAGCAATCCAGCTGCATACCATGGGGTAGAACCCACAGCCTTGTGCATTAAAAGCAAGCATTCTACCTGTTGTGCTACTAACAATGCTTTTCAGTTCTGTAGCACAATAGAGATACCACTTCCTAAACAAAACAGTTGCACATTGTAAACAGACTTAACATGAGCAGCAGTAAACATCTCTTCCCTTGAATTTTACAATTCCTTGAAAATGCACTTGAAACTGAATTTCTAGAAAAATACAGCTTGATAGTTAGGGCAGAGGATTTAAGTTATTGTTTCCTGTAACTAAGTACAGAGTTTGAGCAAGAGCAAATAACTAACCACCTGCTATCCCTGACTAGGGCATTACACACACACCTACCATACCACTCAACTTCCTAGTGCAAGAAATCTGGACAAAAATAAAATTATGGGGGCAAAGGCCTGAAAAACTGACATATTTTAAATATCGCTCTCAAGAACTTATACTGTTGCTAAAATAACCAGATTTGTATTTGTATGCATTTTCTAAAGGATATGAAGTCTGAAACTCAAATGTCTGTCATTATTTATTAACTTCATTCCTAAATGGTTTTCCAGAAAATCACAAATTTTATGAGGAACAGACCAAAAATATGAAGCAAAATCTGGACAGTTGAGAGATATGCTACCTACCTACCTCTTATACACAATGAATCTACTCCCCATGGCCTCCTTACAGAATCTGCTGATGTTTCTCCAACTTCAAATCGAGGGTTAACATTGGTTCCAACGCAGCAGAGGCAAAGAGTGATTTTTTAGGAATGAGCAATATGAAAATACAGCTACAACTCCCTCTACAAGTGCATGCAAGAGGGAGAGAGAAGCGGTCAAAGAGGAACACAGCAAAAAGATGTACAGCATATACAGAAACAACTGGGAGCAAGACCAAAGGTAGGCCCTTTGACAAGGAGCAGGAGGACTTAGCTAGACATACTGTTGTTACTTTGTCTGTGAGTTTACTAATATAGAATTACAGCTGTTGGACAAAGGTTTATCTTTTCATAGGTTCATAGGTTGGTACTAGACTATCGGCCCTAAGGCCTATGCAAGCCTAGCCATAACAATTCCCTGGAAATTTTTTCCCACAATATTTACTTCTCTGGGCCCCTGTCTAGCAGGGCGACTGACATGATCCCCAGGGTGAATTTCCTATCTCCCATCCAATCATCAAGGTTCCTTTTGAAGAGGGCCAATGAGGTGCTCTGCTTGACATGTATGGGCAGTCTATTCCATAGTATGGGGAGTCTCTGGGTCAGGAACATATCCCTCCAGCATGTTTTGTTCATTGTGATGATATGGTTTAGATCCCTGGAGTGTGTAGCTCTGAGAGATTGAAATTTCTTTAAGTGGAGCATGTCCAACAGCTCAGTTTGACATGGCCTTGTATGTTAAGCAGAGATCGCATCTGAGTAGACGATATGCCACAGAGTATAGCTGGAGTTTTTTTAGATGGTCAGCACATGGCATCTGCTTTAGGCCTGTGATTCTTTTAGTGAGGTATTTCTGTGGCCTTTCCAGCTGTTGCAGATTTCTTGTGTGGTACATACTAAATGGGGCATTATACTCTATAATGGGTCTAATGAGGGATAAGTACAGTGGGACAATGACCTCCTTTTTTCTTGATGAAAAACCCTTAGTGATGAGGTGTACCATGTAGAAGGATTTCCTGACTGTTGTGGCGATGTGGTTAACGAACGTGAGACCACTGTCCACTTGTGTCCCTAAGTCTCTCATCACACTTTCGATGTTTAGTGTCCTGCCACCTATGTGGTAGTTCATGGGTACATGTTTTTTTCCAAAGGGGATGACTATACATTTCTTGGCATTAAGCTTGAGCCCATGGCTTTGGCACCAGGCATCTGTTTCTGTAAGGTGCTTTTGTAGAATATCCACATCATTTGGGGATTCAGTAATGGCTCCCAGTTTGCAGTCATCTGCAAACTTTGTTAGCCAGAGTCCCTTAGTGTTGGCCTGTACTTCAGAGAAGTAGATGCCAAACAAGAGTGGTCCCAGGACTGAACCCTGAGGTACTCCACTTGTCACTTGTCTGTAGCTGGATTTGGAGTCGGCTACTTTTACAGTCTGGGTTCTGTCAGTAAGCCAGTTGGCAACCCATCAAGTGACGTAGGGATTTATGCCCAGCTTAGTAAGTTTATCTATGATTCCAAAGTGGGGGATGGTGTTAAAAGCTTTGGCGAGGTCCAGATAGGCTGTGTGGAGCTCCTTACCCTCGTCCACAGCTCTGGAGATCGATTCGAAGAAGTCAGATTCAGGAGACAAGATCGGCCCTTCACAAACCCAAACTGGGTGGGGTCCAGTATCTGGAGGTTGCCAATGTCTTTGTTTATAAGTTCCATGATAATGTGTTCCATGCCCTTGCAGATCAGGCTTGTCAGACTGATGGGATGGTAGTTCCCAGGATCCAAGGCGAATCCTCCCTTGTGGAGCGGGATAACTGTAGCTGTGCACCACTCAGTGGGCACAAAGCCTGAGGTGAGGCTATAATTAAACATGACACTTAGGTGGGGTGCCAGTTCATTTTGTAGTTCATGTAGTACACAGCCTGGGATATCATCTGGTTCCATGGATGCTGTATTCTTAGCTTTGGAGAGTGCTGTTTCTACCTGTGTGGCTGTGATTATCATAATTTGGCAATCTTTTGGTATTGAGATGGGCCCTTTAGGGGGTGAAAGGGGAGTGAAGTTGGCACTAAATAGATCTGCCAGGATATTGGCAATATCCTTGGGATCAGTATATTTAATGCCATTCTGTTGTAGCTCAGAGCAGATCTGAGCATTGCCATTTAGATTCTTGACATAACTATAGAATGCCTTGTGGTTGCCTTTGGAATCTTTGGCAATTTTATTTTCGTAACTAGCTTTTGAGGATTTTATGAGGGATCTCAGCTTTTTACTGAGGCTGGTGAGGGAGTTTTTTGCATCCTGGGATTTTCCTCTTTTCTGCAACAGTTTCTTTCTTCTGTTGTATAGTTTGTTTATAGCAGGGGACCACCAGATTGGCTTCTTTTTTTTGGAGAAGAGCATCTTGGTTCTATTTGGGATGGCACGATTCAAGCACGAGTGGATGTGCTCGTACAGTGCCTTAGTGTATTCTTTTATTCCATATGTCAATAGCATGTTGAATGATAGCATTACTGAACTATGGATGTTTGCCAGGAATTTAGATTTAAAGATGCTGTTTGGTGACAACACCTGTAATACTAATATTAACTTGAAAAGAAGTAGCACTTTCATACCTAATAGTACGGCAACTGTTTTGCTTTCTTAAAGATGTGTGAAAATGATCGTTATGAGTTATTCTTTAAAGGAAAAGCATTGAATTTTTACAACTTGAATATAGTAGAAAGGAAAGCTGTGTTTGACTTATGTGCTAGGACTGACATTATTATCAAATCTGCCGGCAAAGGTGGTAAAACTGTGATATTAAGTGCTGATCAGTATTATAAGTTGATGTTTGAATTCTTGCATGACAATAATAGATTTAAATATATAAATAGTTCTGACTTGAACAAGATGATTTGTAGGATTAAGACTGAATTATATGATTATTTAATGCAAGCAGCTATTACTCCTGAACAATAAAGCTATTTTTATGTTGAACACCCAGTTTGCCTTATGATTTATGGTCTGTCTAAAATACATAAGAGTCTGTTGCATCCTCCGATGAGACCCATTGTATCAGGAGGTCAGAGGGCTACCACGGCTATCTCTAAATATTTGGACCAGCAATTGAAGCCATTATTGAAACATAGTAAGGCTTTTATTAAGGACACCTGTGATTTCTTGAAATCCTTAGGGGAGTTTATGGCTGGTAAAGATATGACTGATGTTCTTTTTGCAACCATGGATATAAAGTCTTTATTTACTGTCATTCCCAATATAGTAGGAATTGATTATGTTAGAGTCTTTTTAGTTATGCATAGTAGCTTTACAGTTAGTAAAATATCATTGGTATGTTCCCTTATTGAATTTGTCCTTAATAATAATGTTTTTATGTTTAATGGTGAAATATATCACCAAATATTAGGAGTAGCTATAGGCACACCGGTAGCTAATAGCTATGCTAATATTGTACTGGCTAGATGGGAAGAACTTAATATATTTGACTCTAGGCCAGATGGGTATTATAACACTGAGTTAATTTTCTACAAACATTTTGTAGATGATATCATGTAGTTATGGAAAGGGACTAAAAGTACACTCGAGTTATTTGCAGAAAATTTACAACAGAGCACTGATTTTCTTAAATTTGAGATTGTTGTTCTCCACATGATATTACTTTTTTAAATGTGAAGGTATCTAATATAGATGGCAGTTTTCACACTTCTATATATAGAAAGGATGTACAAACAACTAGATATGTTCACAACTTGAGTATGCACCCAAAACATGTCTATAGGGGTGTGGTGAAGAGCCAGTTTTTAAGAGCTAGTAGACTCAGCACCACAGAAGAAGGTTTTCTGGAAGAAATTGATGCCATGACACATGATTTTGTAGCCAGAGGATATAATAGGAAGTTGTTAACCAGTAATGCTAAACTTGCTAACTCTGGGCATGAGAATATAGGTAAACCTTATTTATACAGGAACAATAATACAGTCTCTAACACTAATGTAATGCAGACTACTGACACACGGAAATTAGGTTACGTTATGAAATATAACACACATTCACAGTACATTCAAGCTATAATTAAGAGAAATCGGGCTATTCTGAACTCTGATAATAGCATTAAGAAAATAGTGGGAACTAAACCCTATTTTATTTTTAAGAAGGAAGACAATTTGAAACAGCTTCTCTGTTATAAAGACTTTAAAACACAGAATGAAGGACTTCAGGTAGCTGCTAAGAACACAGTTCCTTGTTATAATTGTGTTTATTATAAATATATGAATATGGAGGTAGATTTCATACATCCTATTACACACATGAAATTTATGTTTAAAACTTTTGGTTCATGTAACAGTGAAAATATACTTTACTTAGCTAATTGTGAAAAATGCTTATGTTTTTACATAGGCAAAACAAATTGCAAGTTTAAAGAAAGAATAGCATTGCACCTATTTGAGAGTGGAGTTGAGACCAATGCACTAAGTAAACATATTATAGAAGAGGGTAATGACCATGTATTTAAGTTTAGGATTTTACATAGGGTGTTTAAGAACAGGAGGTGAGGCAATATAGTTAACTTGACAGAGAGAGCTGAATATAAATGGATAAACTTCTTTAGGGCAGATGTATTCCCAGGTTTGAATAAAGTGAATAATATAAAGCTTATTTTAAACTCTAAGCAGTCATATGTTAGTTAAGCTTTTATGTATATTTATATATTTTTATATACTTCTATATATTTTTATATACTTCTGTATATTGCTTTTGTTTTTATGATTCTTTGCAATGGAGCATTGTTTTCTAATGATCTTCTTAATGAGGTAATTGGATATGTTATTTGATTGGCTGGTGTTGGATACTTATTGTGTGGTTTTATGAAGTGTTTTTATTCTTGAAAAAGATCTTTGACTCGAAAGCTTGGATTATAATAAACCTGTTTTGTCTGTGGATGGTTGTGCTTCAACTTACTTTGTTGCTACCTCTTACATACACACACACACACACACACACACACACACACACACACACACACACACACACACACACACACACATATACACACACGCGCACATACACACACACCTGGTACTATCTCTTACGCAAGCATGCTCACACACACACACACACACACACACACACACACACACACACACACACACACACACACACACACACACACACACACACACACACACACACACACACACACACACACACACACATGCACACTCCTGCCTCTTACTTGTCCATCCATGGTCAGCAGTCCAGATGTCTTCTTGTATTCAAATTCCATATGTGTAGAAGACAAAGGTGTAAATGGGTCACACAGATGCAACAGGTGTGTGCAAACAGATTTAAAGGGTGCTCCTAAAGAAGAACTTCTTTAAAAAAATAGGTAATTTTTTTTAAATTAAAAAAAAAATTACTCCCCTGGCCAGCAGGCCCCTCCCACCCATTGGGCCCTAGAGGACTGTCTTGTTCACCTACTGCTGGATCCAGCTCTGCCTTGAATGCAACAAATTTAAAATACAAATACTCACTACTGATGAAAATTTTCATTTATTTATTTATTTTGGTTGACTGGGAAAGTCTGACTTGGCAGTGCCTATTTTCAACAGAGGGCATTGGAGAAAAGCTCCACAAAATTACATGAATACATAATTGTAAAAATTGTAAAGTAGAGTTTAAAAATAGGCTCAGGGACAACAGTACAAGTACAAATATATTCAGGTATATTCAATGACAATAATTATGCAATTCTATAAAATTACTTAATATATTTTCAAGTTTGAAAACTGTTATGTTGAAAAATTATAGGAGTTATAGTTAATGTTAAGGATGTGAGGTAAATGAGATAGGGAGAGAGACAGAGGATGAGCAGACAGAGCAGAGGAAAGAATGCGGGTAATGTTTTAATTAGTGGGACAAGAAAGAGTTATATCTAGGAGATAGGTGTTAAAAAGCATATGGGGTGCTTATAATGGATATAGGTGGAGGCAGAAAGAGAGCATAGGATAAAGAGGCAGTTGGAGTTCATGAAAAAGATTGGAGGAAGATTAGCCTAGTCAGCAGGATAAGTAGACCTAGGATTGGTTAAGATACTGTTTTAGTACAGTTTTGAAGCTGTTTATCTTTTCTGTTTAATATGTGTAGGAATGTTGTTCCATAGTTTTAACACATAGTGACAGTAGAGGGAACTTCCAGCAGTGTTGTATGATTTACTGTCTCTAGTAGGAGTTTAGAACAAAGGTCTCTAGTAGATGAGTACTACAGCAGAGTGTTTTCTAATGCTGGGCAATTCTAAGGAGAGTTTAAGAGGTTGTGAGTAGCCATTAGTTGTAAATAAATTGGGTTGGTAGTTTGTGCCAGTTTAGTTGTTTCAATGTTAGGCAATTAATTATATGTTTTGTAAGACAGGCTGGTTGTGAATTTGGTTACTTTATAATGACATAATGCCAATTTAGATTTATCGGGGGTGCAGATGTATATTAGATTAGGAGAAGCATTGCTTGGCCCTGTACACAGAGCCAAGTTTTTGATAAGTTTTATTAACAGCTTGTAGTATACAGTGATCGAACTTGAGGTTCTCATAAATTATGACTCCTAATAGTCTGGTTTTTCTTACTGCTTCAGTTATTGTGTTGCTGTATGAGGTGATATGAAATGTGTAATTCTGGTTATGGGATTGTTTTTTGTGAAGAACATAAGTTTGGTTTTGTTAGGGCTAGGAGTAATTGAGAGTTTAAACCAAGATTCAATGGTACTGGAGGAGTCGTGGGCGATCTCCTGAAGATTAGTTAGGGAAGAGACAGAGCAGATAAGGGATGAATCATCAGGATATTGTACAGAGGTGGCAGGTTCAGGGTGGTGTGATGTTCTTTTGTGAAAATGCTAAATAGAAGAAGGCCAAGAGGGCCAACAGAGACTGGTTAGAATGGTGAGAGATCTTGTTTCAGTTTCACTACTACCTGTTGGCAAAGGTAGCTGTGGAACCAGGAAATAGGGGAAAGACACAGGACAATGAAGGCAAATTCAAAGAGAAGTTTCTGGTGGAACACTGTATTGAACACTTTGAATATGTCACAGAAAAGTGAGGAGACTAAGTTTGCTTCATTTCTATTTGAGTTAATAATGCATGTGAAATTAAGAACAACAGTTGTAGTACTGTATTTGGGTATGAAAATGTGTTGGGTTTTGGAAAGGATATTGTTATTGGTAAAAATGCATGACTTGTGCATGAATGCATTTCTCTATTACTTTTGAAAGAGGTGATAGATTGCAGTGAGATTAAAGTCAGCAAACTCAGTTGATGTATTGCATTTGTGAGGTGGTATTATAAAGGATTTTTTCTAAATAGATGGGACATAGTTTTCAGTTATTCACCCATTAATCAGACTTGAAAATGGGAAGGCTAATACATCTGCACCAATTTTTAGAAAATCGGTGGGAAGGTTGTCAGCAGACAGAGTTGCTGGTTTATGTTTGCTTAGTAAGGGTAAATGTCTGTTAGTGGTTTTCAAGCATCCTGTTGGAAATGACTGGGAGAGAAGTGGGCTGAATCATTGGTCAGGGACACAATCGTCTGGATGAAGTGAATACTGAGTTAGGTGGCAAGGAATCATTATCATTAGTGGTTGATGAGGGAGGGTATTGTAGTATGGCCTGGGTGCAAAAGCTTTTTTAGGGATGTCCAGTAAGGTTTGGGAGTAATTAAGTAAAAATATACTATCATAATAATCAAAACTGATAAGAATCCCTTCACAGTGTTGTTTCTGAGAGTGTTACAGCTCCATCCATCCATCCATCCATCCATCCATCCATCCATCCATCCATTCATCCATCCATCCATTTTTCTCTTGGTAAGGACTGTGGTTGAAGCAAGTAGAGTAGGGCAGACCATATTTCCCTATATCCAGCAGCAGTACCTAGCAAAGCCTACTGTAATCCCATGCATTCCCAGCAAAGAAATATAATCTCTCCAGCATGTCTTAAAACTGCTTCAACACCTACTCCTTGTGAGTAGTATCTGCTACACCACTTACAGGGTGCACCAGTGTATCCAAACCAGCCAACTGACTCCTCTCCACCCAGAGGAGCATTGGCTCTGTAGTGGTACTCTAGAATCCTCCAGGATTACCAAGGTACTCTGAGAATTTGCCCAGTAACCCAGCAAAGGCAGCTCACTTCTGCCCTGTTGTGTGTGAACTTATTCTTTTATCATGAGACATAGACTGACCAGTAATCCAAGAGCTTTGTTCCATTATTCAGCTCACACGTCACCAAAGGCTCATGGTTCAAAACACTGTGATCATGCTAAAAAAGGAAACCTTGAAATGATGTTTGAAAATACTGCAGGGTTCAGTAACCTTAGAGTGTATTATAAACATGAAATGGGGAAACAAA
Source organism: Protopterus annectens (assembly GCF_019279795.1). Taxonomy (NCBI): domain Eukaryota; kingdom Metazoa; phylum Chordata; order Ceratodontiformes; family Protopteridae; genus Protopterus; species Protopterus annectens. The sequence goes on from NC_056734.1 coordinate 524,117,791, forward strand.
GTCTATCATGTTGTGGGTCTACTCCATAAGAGTTGAAGTTTTGTAGGTTTTATATAGCTAGACTGCAGTACTTTGTGAAATAAATAATCTATACCGAACCTACTGACTCTGCTGAATGTTCATAAAATTATGTCCTTTCTCCTTGCTCAAGCATTTCACAGTGAATACAGACACCATCACTGCAGGATGGGGACTCCATATAAAAAGGATTTTATCTCATATTCAAGTAAAGTTGGTAGTTATCCATTGAAAGTTGCAGACTTTCTTCCTCTTTCTAGAATGAATACCCATCATGATCAGGTTGAGCAATGTGACCTGAATATTCTGCATGAGCAAATAAGGAGGGTCACCAATTACTCACACGTCAACATTAGCTGAGAATTTGTTAAACTGTATGAATAACAAACATCCTATATATGATGGATAAGCTTGCCACATGACTTCCCAGTTTCTTAGTAAACACTACAGAATGACATGCTTTCAGATACAGCCCTTACAAGTGAAGCAGCTTGGCTTATTTTTCAAGGATCTTTTCACTCTAAAGCATGCCAGAGACTGACCAATAAATACAAAATTGCAAGGTTCAGTCCTCTTAAGCCAAGGCCTGGGTATTTCTATCCATGTGGTTTGCCATTTTCATGGAAATGGACATTCAGTTATGCTTTTTATCCTGTTTCTTCTATGCAGGGAATTATTTTTATGGTACAGCTATATCATTCCAAAGGGACTCTCATTGCATTACTTTGTCACAAACAACTCTGGTTCCTTTGCTTCAGCAGTTTTTCTAGGGTGTTCCTTAAATATTTCTGACAATACAGACATGCAAACTGGTTCACTCTAATATCAAGCCTCTCAGGATACAAGCTTGATTTATGAACAGATACTGATTACCAGGTCTGGCACACTGGGCCAGGGTTCACAAGCTTCCCAAAAGTCACAGGACTAGCTACCAGCTCTGTGTACTTATGAAAATAAATGGTTTGCTTTCTGGGCATGTTGCAGGGAGAGGGATCCTTTCTTATGTAAAGATGGACAGATCCTGTAGTCATGTCAATAGCCAAAACTGGTCATTGTCCTGTGTGAATGGTCATTTCTCATCTGTTTCAGAGCTCTGTGATTCCATGGAAGATGAGAGGGTAACAGACCTGAAAGTAGTTGATATTTTTGAGAGCAGATTTTTACTCTTAGAGCCTTCTCTCAGAGATCCATTTCCAAACAGATTCTAAACTACACACCTTGACCTTAATCTTACTATTCCTTGGGCCAGAAAATTAGTGTAACCTAGGAAACTTATATATTGGGAAAATGGTCAAGGCAGTCTTTGCATCAGCATACAGAAATCTGGAGCTTTTTATCAAGATAGGGTCTCATCACACAGATATGACTCATTTCTCATAAAAAAGTCTCTTACATTACTTTGAGCCAAGACACAAGCTTGCTAATTTATTTTCCAGGCAAAGATAACTGAAGGGGACTGTTATTAACACACTGTGATAGAAGAGCTATCACAGATGTCATCCATGAAGTATGTGCACATCAGATACTATAGTTGTTTGCATCTGTTTTATTAATGTTCTTCTGCAGTTTTAGGTAAAAAAAATAAATAAATAAGGAATTATGAAGTAAAAAGAGTGAGGGGGATAATATTCATATTGGTTAAAGATGCATGCCCATTCATCAGAACAACGCAGACCATCAGCAATAAATATCTTAAAATGAAATAACATGATATGTGATACTGAGTTTTCCTGCAGACTAAAGTTGTGACTAATATGCTAAGAGGCCAGGTTCACCTACTACACTGACCAAAGGAAAATACTGGCTATAAGAAATAAAGCAAGACTTCATAATGATTTTACATGCTTCAAAACTTGTTGGAAAAGAAAGTAGGCTTTGCTTTGGTGATCCTTTAATAAACTGCACATAATCCATGTATGATCTATATAGTCACACTTCCTTCTGGTCCACTTATCCCATCGTCTTTTACCTACAGCAATCATAATATGAAGCCAGAATACATTTTATTTATCTAATACCTTCTTTAGCTGTTTGTTCCTTCATGATGCCTTGCCATTTTCTATACCGTGATAATGCATATTTTGCCATGAGCAATAGAACAGACAATGACTTAATATTCTTCTTTGACGTTTGACGATAGTCTGGTACAATGACAGGATAAAAGAATGACTTGTTACCAAACTTGCTGAGACCAAACATACATCTCCCCATAAGTTCAACCTTCTCTAATAAGGAGCCTAAACCATAGCATCTCCAGAAGCTCTGTCTTTTGCAAATGTTAGAATATGTAAACTAATTACCAAGTAGGCTGTCTCTGCCCCATCCTAATACAGTGAGTCTTCATTCAACTATAAAAAAAAGAGTCAGCTTCTTGCTTTAAAGGGTCATAGTAGAAGAGGAAGGAGTCATTCTGAAGTGAAGGTATGTATATGATAGCTCATAATCTCCTGGGTCAACAAACAAAAGGGACCACTGTGTCCAGTGATCTTACAGTGTTAATAAATAAATACTTCCTCAAAGAAGACATCATGCTAAGCATACAGCTACTTTAATTCCAGGTCTACAAGAGCACACCAGTCAAAAGGTCTACATTCCTGCCTTTCTCCCATAAAAGATCATTAGTAATGTTAAGTATTTACAAGTCTTCACTCTCTTCACTGGACCCTCTCATCAATATCTACTGTTAGAAAGAACTGAAGAAAATTTAATCTATGATGATGTGAGGTAGTGCCAGCTATGCCAGGAGCAGTAGGACAGTGGATGTGTAACATATGCCAGCATAGCTAGAGTTTTTAAAGAATTATATGTCATTTGTATATCAAAGTGATTTGTACAGGTGCTTGTGTTGAAAATGTATTTATAAAGATGCTTGTGTTAAAAATGTATCAACAGTGGGTCCTGCTGGACAGAAAATAAATACAACTGTATGTCAGACTATATTATAACTGTTGAAATGAATATACTGTAACACTGGATAATGGAAGAGAAGAAGTTAATCTCCATTCAGCTAACTTTGAAAAAATAGTCTGAAATTAAATTACCTGTCTTAGGCCACAAAAATTGTATCTTGCAGTTCTGACTGCAGCTGGAGACAAAATGTCTGTGAAAACCAGGACTAGGAATCCTACTGCATTGTACTTAGGGTGAACTTATTGCTACCCTGGAAAGATGGAAGTTTTTGAAATGGTTTTATAGTTTCCAGATGCTATAACACATCTTAGCAAAGTTCTATGTGTGTGAATGGTGACACATATATGCAATATTCTGGCTCAGCTGCTAGTAAAGGGGGTAGTGTGGGAACCAAAGTCAGATGACCAGATGTATGTGATGTCATTCTGTAATCTAGCACTGAAATGATGTTTTAATACTAGATGAGACAGAAGTCTAATGGCAGTTTGTTTTTGAAACCTGACAAAGAAGGATCACTCACCCACTTCATCTTGCCTTGCTTTAGTAAGTAACCACAGAATGGTAATTCTTTAGATCAGTCAGGCAAATATAGTGAGATTAGTTAAGCAGTGTTTTTCTGTATCTGTGTGAATCTCTCCATGTGTGTTATTTTTACTATGTTCTGTAACTGAATCTCTGGTGTTTATTGTAAATAGATATTTAGTATTTTAATTTTCTTTTATTATTTATTAGTAAATATATTTAAACTGTTCATTGTGGCTGGTCTTTTAGAAAATATTTTAACCATTGAGAGTACATATATTTATTTGGTGACATTGTGGCCACTCCTGAAAGCCTTGCTGCATTGGTTAAGCAGTACTATTTGTATTAGTATTAATTTTACTCAGTATAATTGGGTACCCTTGCAAGACTCTTAGTGTAGCTGGCTTTGGAGTGTTCTGGTGGCAGTATCTACCTTATAGTCTGGGCAGAGGGTGCATAGCTGTTAAATCTGGGTCAGCCTTTCTCAGGTGTGTGTGTGTGTGCATGTGTTTGTGTGTGTGTGTGTGTGTGTGTGTGTGTGTGTGTGTGTGTGTGTGTGTGTGTGTGTGTGTGTGTGTGAAAATCAAATGTCAAAGAGTGTGTATGTCTGATACTTGGAGCAGTGACAGAGCACTGGCTTCACAGGCAGGGTGGTTGAGCGCTTGGCTTGGAACACTCAGCTCAGTGCTCAAATCTACAGCTGTGTCAGTGGGCAGTCTACATGACTGTAAGTTGCTGTCTTTATTTACTTTTAATGGTATTTACAAGGTGCACATTTCTTACTGTAGTTCCATTTTCTGATTAATTACAGGTGGTTTAAATGTTCTGAATGCTTTTGTTACAATTAGTCTGAAGAAACGATCTGTGAATCGTGAAAGTGCTTATGTTGTACATTTTGTTTTTATTTTTATCTATTAAAAATGAGTTTCTTTTAGCCATGGTGATCATTCACTTTATATTTTTTACATTTAGCTTTTTGGTGTTAGGTCTTTGTCTGGTAGCGTACCTCTGATTTTTGTTTCTGAAACTTATTTGGGGGCCTGGAGAGAGAGAGGGAAACCCAGCCACAGGACTGAGTGTGCTCCCTGTGCGCTCTTAAGGGAAACTGTGCTTGATGCAGAGAGCTGCTTCTGGAAATATTGTGTGTATCCATTTATGTTCCAAGTGAACATCCCTCACTGGTGTCCATGGTGAGGTTTTAGACTCCTTGATCATTGGCCCAGAGCAGGGGCATCACAGGGTCTATCTATTTTAAAGGGATTGTCACACTGTTCATAGGTGTGTACTAGGCTAACAACCATAAAGGCCCTTTTTAAGCCTAGCCATATATCCCAAATCTCTGACAAGTTCTGGTACTCTTGGTAAGTGTAAGCAGGGGCTTGGGAGATGAACCATTTTCTCTCTGTCTGTGTCCATTATAGACATAGGGATGAATTTCCTGTTCCCCATCCAATAGTCCGAGTTAAACTTGAATTGGATTAGGGAGGAACTCTGCTTCACATGGATGGGGACCCTGTTCCAGAGAAAGTGTAGTCTCTGGGATGCATACCTGTCTGTTCAACAAGTCTTATTGATATTACAGGCAAGGTTTAAGTCTTAGAACAGGTAATTCTGGTGCTGTTTGTTTTGCAGATATGCTTGAGGTCCATTAGGGTGGGGTTTGACAAAGCCTTGTATGCTAAGCATACATCTCCCCTCAAAAGCCTGTAGGAGACAGAATACAGGTATGGGGCTTTGAGATTGTCTGCATAGGACATGTTACTTAATGCCCTGTATTCTTTTAGTGAGGAAATTCTGTGGACGGTCCAGTTGTTGGATGTGCCTAGTTAGGTATATACCAAAGGGGACATTTTACTCAATAGCTGGTCTGATGAATGCTGAATACAGTGAAACAATAACCTCCTTGTACCTGTATGCCATGCCTTTGTTTATTAGTTGTGCAACACAGAATGATTTCCTCACTTTTACATTACTATGTATATAACCAAGGCTCTGACTGATAAAAATTAATCCAACCACCTTGTGTGGAAATAGAGCCCAACAAGTCACTGACTACTATGTCGACTCTTAGGGGTGTGTTGTCAATAAGCTAGTTACTAAGGGTGGATGACTTCCTGAAGGATAATTTTATGTATTTCTTGGCATTTAGTTTTAGTCCATGGTTCTGACACGTTATTTGTCTGTGTCAGCCCTTCCTAGAGAACATTAGTGTTGATGATGGATTCGATGACTGCTCCTAATTTGCAGTCATCTGCAAATTTGGCCTTGACTTTGGAGAAATAAATGCCAAAAAGAAACAATCACAGGACTGATCTCTGAGGGACTCTGTTTGTAACTGGCCTCTTTGTAGAGGTGGACACCCAGTTCTAAAGTCCAAGGTCCTGTCTGTGAGCCAACTTGCTGGCTACTAGGGGGTAATTGTGTCAAATGCCTTGACCCAGCCAAGATAGGCAGTATGAACTGTTTTCCCCTCATCCATTGCTTTGTTGACTTTCTCAAAGATGTCCTCCAAGTTGAGTAGGCATGCCTCGCCCTTGATGAAACCAGGGTTAGGCCCATTGTCTGAAGGTTTCCTATGTCATTACTGATCATTTTCATGATAATTCATTCCACGGCCTTGGATATGAGACTAATGAGACTTATAAGTCTGTAATTTCCGGGGTCTGTAGACGGCCAACCTTTGTGCAGAGTGATGACTGTTGTTCTTCTTCATTCATGTGGTGCAAAGCCCATTTGAAGGCTACAGTTAAATAGCAATTCCAGATGTCCTGATAGGTCATGTTTCATAGTATTTAGAAGACATCTTGGGATATTATCTGGGCCCATCAATGCAGTGTTCTTGGCCTTAAGAGAGAGCATTAAGGACCTGTTCCCCAGTGATAGCAGGGGAGTTATATTTGATGGTATTTCCTGAGAGGAGGTTGAGTGGTAGAGATGGGTGAAGTTAAAGTTTAATTTGTCTGCCAGTAGGTTTGCTATCTCTTTTGGCTCAGTATAGGTGGTTCAATTAACAATTAACAATGAGCTCTGCACACAGTTGTGTATTGCCGTTGAGGATGCAGACATAGCTAAAGAATACCTTGTGGTTTTCCTTGGCCTGGGAGGCCAAATTTACCTCAAAATTGGCTTTGGTAAACTTTATTTGCCCTCTGGGTTTTTTGTTTAGTTTGATGAGAGAGATTTTATCCTGCTGGGTGTTACACCTCCTATTTTTTGCCATGATTTTCTTCATTCTGTCTTACAGCCTATTGATGCTGTAATTCCAGATTGGGTCTTCTCTACAGAAATAAACAATTCCTAGCTCCCAACTCCTAACCACTCTAGCTCATGTCTTCCTCCTTCCATGCCTTCTGTACGCCTCCCCAATCCTTACCCATCTCCAGTCATCCCTACTAACCAAACTCGAACAAACCGATAACAATATAGCCAGATTTGCCTGTGACCAACCATATAAATCACATCATTACCTTGCCCTGAAAAAACTTCAGTGGCTTGAATAATTCCCCCAGCTCCTGCTTCTTTCCCAGCAGCAGCTCACACACTGCCTGCTTAATAAACCCTTAGCCTGTCCCTCCCTGTCTTTCTTCCATAGTATCCCTTTATATCCCAGCTCATTCACTTTGTAGCTCTGACCAGAACCTTCTAGCCATATATAAACCAAACAAAATTACTGGCAAACTCCTCTACAGAAATTCAGTGTCCCAAGCTTGGAATAGGCTTCCTCCTTACATCTATAGCATAAACTGTACCAGCTTCTTCAAAACTGAAGTAAAAAACTACTTCCTGAACGCAAGATCCTGCCCTTGCCGTAATCGTCCTTGATTTTCATTTCCACTCCATTTCTCTTCCACCTGTCTTCTACTTTTTCAGAATATTTTGTTCATATTCTCTCCATTCTAGCATATACAAAATCTCATCCTTAAACAACTACCCTGCTATACAAAGCACATTTCCCTCAATATGTAGAAAATTCTATATTGTTTTTATGCCACCATGTAAAAGATAAGCTTATACTGACTCTGCTTTTTCACATTGTGCAATTTATTTTTAAAAGTAGTAACTGTTAGTTCTTGTTGTTCTGCACTGGATGTTTAGTCTATGTACTTTGTGTTTCAACACTGCATGTCAACATTTGTATTCTTTGTTTATATACTTTCTTTAAATAATTCATTATTCTGTAAACTGGAGCTTTTCTCCTCTGGTCTCCACTGAAAATGGGCCACGTGTCTCAGCTGGACTAACCCAGTTAACAAATGTTAAATAAATAAATAGTAGCACTGGCTGCAAGTTCAGTTTTATAGCTTGTTTTAGCAGCTTACCTAGTGACACCCAAAGGTGTCAGTCTATATATTGTCCACACAGAAAAAGATTTTTGCAGGCTCTAAATCCTCCTAACAGAAGAAAGATAATTTTATGCAGAATGATGCATAATTACAGGGACAAAGATGACTTTCAACACGCTGTGTGGAAGGTGTAATTTTGCAAGCCTATTAAAGAATGGTGCTGCAGTAGCATTGTCGCCTCACAGTCAGACGCTGTCCAGTTCGATTCTCAGCTAGAGCGTCTTCTGCTTGGAGACATGCGTGAATGGGCATACCTTCGTTGAAGGTCGTGCATCAGGGCTGGTAACTCAGCACTTAAAAATCCACTACCAATCATTAGCGGACCAGAGTTCCGCTGTAGCGACCCCTAACTGGGAAAAGCCGAAAGACACAACAACACAACATTAAAGAAGTACATTTTCTGAGGTGAACAAAAATGTGTGCAGATTTTTGAGTAAACAAAATTTATAACAAATTCAGTTTCATAGTCTGCGATTTATGACTTATTTAAATGTACATACTTACAGTTAGTAAGTTTGTTTTAAAGTTACAATGCATACCCAATAATATGAAGATTTGAGTAAAGAATCTTATTTATATAGAACATCAGGTTTTTTTTAACAGCTGGATTCCCATAAAAAAATTTCAAACCAGTGCAATGCAGTATTAAACCCTTAAACTTCCAATTGCTGCATATCAGTTAACAGCATGTAGTATTAATTGTCTTTTACAGAGTGTGCCTTTTATAACAACACAGAGACTATCAGCTAAAAGTGGTGCCCTAACCAGTACTTGTGATAGTTTGCCAGCTTGCTTAAATTCAGCAGTATGTTGTTAGAGGAGAAGCTGTCATCCAAATTAACAATTCAAATTATCCATTTCTAACTGCCTCACGGTGAATAGTTGAAATACCAAATTGCTGGACTTAGTTAAATTCTTTCATTACCCAAAATGTACTTCAGACAAGCTTTGGAAACAGAACAGCAAACTGGGAAGTTACAACAGAGACAGACAGCTGGAAATGGTGGCGCAGTACTACACAGCTTACTTAAACAATGTCCACACACAAAAACATTTCCTCTCGAGTACAAACTGCACCTTACACCCACAAAGATTACGCTTCAACTAATTTCAAGAGCAACAGCCTTCTTCTAGTTGCATAAAAGCAGTTTCACATCAAGGGCAGAATAGTTTTAAACCATTCCAGATGCAGTTAGTCTTTCACCAGCTTAATGACAGATGCTATCTTATGCTAAAGAACCCACAGTACAGTACCAACATTTACAAATCAGCATGTTTGGCATGCGTCTGTGCTACACAAAGTGCACAGAAGCAGCAGTATTCATTGTGCTGTAAGGATTTAAAACACCACTGTAAGCAGGTCTGTACAAGCAACATCTTCAGCCATAATGTAATCCTTAACTAAGGCATCGGTAATTAAGCACCAGTATTCACCAATCAGCCTGTAACTACCTTTGTGGCATCATCTCAAGCAAAGTGACGAAAAACAGTGATTTACATCTCATTATTTCTTTTTCCTGCTACACTAGTTGCAGTACTAAGGAGATGAAATTTTTGTAGCCATTGCTTCCAGTTTCCTGACAAATTGCCCCATAGAACCAATGCTGCTGGTGATGAGGATGGAGGGATGAATGTCATGATGTCTTATCAAATGTATGTAAGACATACCTCTCAACCTCTTAGCTCAAGAAATCTGTACAAAGCCTGACATAATGGGGGACAAAGGCCCAAAAATAGGGACAGATTTTAAATATTTATTTGTTTATTTATTTGTGTTACTTTTTACTAGGGAAGTCCGACTAGACACATGTCCTTTCAGTGGAGGCCTGGGGAGAAAATCTCCACAGTAAGACAGCAAAGTTTACCAAAGGCAACAATCACATAGTACATCAAGATTATAACATATCAATAATACACATATCAATTTTACACAGTGAGTAAAAAAAGTTTACAAAGTTAATAGAATAATAGAATTTCTCTTAGCATTATTTTTTCTGTAGAATATGAACTCTGAAACTCAAATGTATGTCATTATTTAATGATTTCAATCCTCAGATCCTAGAAGTGATTTGTCAGAAAACCACAGATTTTATGAGAAACAGACCAAAAATATGAGACAAAATCTTGGCATTCTGTGAAAATCTGTACAGTTGAGAGGTATACTGCAAAAGAAGATTGTGGTTGCTTTTTTTGATGTGAAGATCCCAAAGAGCTGCAAGATGTTTCTTTCTTGTTTCTGTTTCTTTCAATGAATTATGGCTTCTTTTGTTGATGCGCTGCTTATTAAAATGTTTGGTTAATTATTTTTTCTCAATATTTGAATTGTTTTGTCTATTTTGGTTGTTTTTTTCAGTCATTTAATCTGGGAGCTTTGCTCATTTTTTTTCATTTTCCCTGTGGTCTAATGGTAAATGAATAATGGCTGTGGTGTTCTTCTGCTGGTTACAACCTGCTGGTAGGGCATGGAGGAAGGATGTTCATCACAATGGAGTATTTATTCATATCCCTTCAAATGAACAGTGCAGTTACATTTGTGTCTGCTATTCAATTCCACTCTAACACAATGTGATGTTCTTGTTCTTTATGAATGGTCCTAAACCTCAGATGTGCTGCAAACCACAGACATCCAGCCGGCATGCTGGATGTGTGCATTTCATTTAATAACATGGCAGCAACTGCCCAAGCAGGAAGACCCATGTGACACCCAACATGCCCATTAACATTGTGGTAAATCAACTTTAAAGTGGCAGACTACTTTAATTTATTAAAGTCGTGGTTATTTGATTTGTGGTAGTGTGGTCTGTTTCTGTGGTTTTAACTTTATTAAGTGGCTGTGGTTAATACTGGCACTAAGTAGTTATTATTATGTAGAAGAAAATCTAACTGGGCCTGTTCATGCAGTTCTGTTTGTCTACTTAGTTTTCCATTCCTCTCTATTTTTGTACTTTTACTTAGCTGATTTATTTTTGGGGGGTGAGTAATAGAGTCTGTCTGCATATAGTCATCTAAACCATTTAAAAGCAGCAGTAAGCCTCACAAATGCATATAAATATGCTAAACTATTTAGTGTAACCAAAAAAAACTCAACAGAGTGAGTACATAAATGTGTGTGTGTATGTGTTTGTGTGTGTGTGTGTGTGTGTGTGTGTGTGTGTGTGTGTGTGTGTGTGTGTGTGTGTGTGTGTGTGTGTGTGTGTGTGTGCATTTTGCGCATGCAAAGCAATGGTTTAGTGTAAATGGTACCATTAGAGCTACTAGCAATATGGTTAGAGTAATACGAACTGCTTGGTGATGTAGGTAGGGTGGTACTAAATGCTAGATGATACAGGCAGGATGGTAATACAATTAATATACACTGTACAAATGTTTACAAAGCAATAATTATGAATGTGCAAATAAAGAAATATAATGTTTACAACTATAGATACATATATGCAGATATATAGATGGGTCTTCTTCTAAATTTTCAAGTTTCAAAACTTCAAATTTCTTATGGTTGCGACCATAAGATTGAAGTTTTGAATGTAAATAAAAAAAATAAATAAAAAAACACACACACCCTGCTAATTAAATATAACAACTCCAAGATCGCACTACAGCAAGGAAAACAGTAAATATATCATTCCGCACTGTACGGCGATCTGTATTTAAATGGTTTGAAGTTTCAAAACTTTGATCTTATGGTCTTGACCATAAGAAATTTGAAGTTTTGAAACTCTGAAATTTAGAACTAGACCCATATAGATATGTAGATATACACAAACAGGTAGAGACGGAGTTTAAAGGAAAATTATATACGAGAAGAGTTGCTTGATTTAATAGAGATGGACAAACATATTAAGATCAATGAAAGAAATAGACTACAGAAAGTCAATGTTGTTGTGTCTTTCGGCTTATCCCAGTTAGGGGACGCCACAGCAGAACTCCGGTCCGCTAATGTTTGGTAGTGGATTTTTATGTGCCAAGTTACCAGCCCTGACGCACAACCTTCAATGAAGGCATGCCCATTCACGCATGCCTCCACACAGAAGACGCTCTAGCTGAGAATCGAACGGGACTAAAACCCAAAAAGTTAAAAGTTTGATAAAACAAATGAATGCAGTAATTAGGACTGTTTATAGAAATTCATGTGATATAACACAAGTAAATAGGATATATTCCTGTGCAGCTAAATTAATAACAGATAAAGTCTTACCAAAAAACATAGGTCAGTAAGGGAAAGGAAGGTGAAAAATCAAATGCCATCATGGAAGTATCGAACAGAGAAACTATAAAGCAATTAAGACAAGAAGTGTCACCGTTAGAAGAGTACAGAAGAGGAAACATATCAACAAAAATACTCAGAAAGATAGACGTGATAAAAGCAATGCACAGTATGAGAACAGATCAGGATCTATCATGCACCATTACAAATAATAAACTAAAAATATCAGCGCAAGCAGAATAAACTTAGAAGATATGCAGATAAATATAAAGGAAAAGTACAAAATAAGCAATTTATTGATGCTGCAGAAAAAGTTTTATACAAAATTGGGAAACAAAGCAAAATAAATTTAAACACTACCAAAAAAAGAAGACATAGATATATTTTGGAGAAATATCTATGAAGATCCTGTAGAACATTGCAAAAATGCTAAATGGATAGAAGTAAAAGAAAGAAAGAATAAGAAGTTCAAATGCACAGCATATGAAAAGGGCTGAAGTAACCGCCAGATAAAGTGAAACAAAGTTAAGAAAAGCTCCTGAATGGAAAACCCCAGGTCCAGATGCAGTACCTAACTTCTGGCTAAAAGTATTAACATTTTTACATGAATATTTAGCCAAGAGTAAGAATATTTATATGCATACCCTGAACAGACACCAACCTGGTTAACAGCAGGAAAAACAATACTCCTACTTAAGAGTGAACCTGCAAACTATCCTAAAAACTATAGTCCAATAACTTGCCTTCTGACAACGTACAAACTATACACTGGAATTCATGCCGATAGAGTTTATAGTCATTTAGAAGAAAGCTCAATCATGGCAATAGAACAAAAGGGTAACAAAAGAAAACCATATCTAACAAAGGATCTTTTGTTGTTAAATAAAGTCATAATAGAGAACTGTAAAAAGGGGAAGAATCAAAGTATGGCATGGATAGACTACAGAAAGCATTTGACACTATCCCACATTCATGGATAAAAGAGTGCTTAAAAATGTATAACATAAACCCCACACTGATCAATTACATTACAACAACCATGAAGCAGTAGCAAACCACTTTGCAGTTGAACCATGATAAAGGACAAATTATTATTTCAGGGATAAAAATTTAAGGGGGGGGGGGTATTCCAGGGTGACTCATTGTCACCACTGCTCTTTTGTCTTGCCCTTAACCCCCTTAAGCTACCTAATTAACAGATTAGGTCATGGCTACAATTTGTCTCCCAGAAAACAACAAAGTGTAAAGACTTTTAATCTTCTTTTTGTGGATGATTTAAAACTGTATAGTTCATCAGATGAGGAACTGAAAGCACAACTACAAGTGGTCAAAATGTTTTCAGATGACATAAGAATGCCATTTGGTCTTGTGTGAAAGGAACCTTTAAAGCAGGAACGCTGCAGCAACAAGATAACATCAGCCTAGGATAGGAATGAGACATAAAAGAACTTGAGACAGAGGGAGTATATAAATATTTGGGAATTGATGAAGGCTCGACGATAAAACATTAACAAATGCGAATAAAACTAGTAAGGACTAAAATTAATACTGAAAACAATGCTGACATCTAGGAACTAAGTCCAAGCTATAAACCAATTTACTCTCCCTGTCCTAACTTGCAGTTTTGAAGTGATAGTCGGGCCCCAAAAGGTGATGGATCAGTTGGATAGCAAAACAAAAAGGATGCTTCATCCTTATCATATGATTTATAACATCAAAGATTAAAACAATACTAATTTCATGAACTTTAATCATTCTTTGACTTAGGAATGGGGTCCATTCCTGTCATGGTATTAGAAACCAAAAAGACTTGTAGAAATTAAAAACAGATATAAATATAGATATAGATATACTAGACTATAAAGGTACATATATATATATATATATATATATATATATATATATATATATATATATCCCCTAACAGTGAACACTGATAAAGGAGTTATTGCACAATACACCACAGAGACTGAGAAAGGACATGGCACCATTGGAAACCATTGTTTTATATATATATGCCCAATTATCTGAAATACAGTTACACAGTGGTTGTCTCTAGACAACATAGGGAGGCATCCACACACTACCACTTACTTTTGTACTCATTTATTGTCCATTTTTCATCTTTCTGTATCTTGGCCTTCTCTAGCCTTATGCCTTAATCCAAAAAACAGGAGACTTGCTTCTCAGTCAAGTAACTACACATCTATTTAATTTGCATAGTAGTCTTCGTTAGTGACCTACTTACAAATGATGCAGATTGTCTGTATTTTGTTGGAACTGTTATATTCTGGGAACACCTTTCATGAAGTAGAAGTCTGCGAGCACAGATGGACTTCACAGCAGCTCCAGTCTCTGTGAAGTTATTACCATTTTACTGTGAATGTATGCTTAGTTTAAATAGACAACAAATGGCAAGAAGACAGTGTGTAGCAACCACATAGCTTTGAAAAGCAGCAAAAATTTCTGAAGAAGAAGAGAAAGGGGCATGGTGGTAGGGGTACACAAGAAAAAACTCTCAATTTTGTATATGCAAAATAATAAAAGGGGGTTAGTGGTGGCTATACGGGTCTATATCAAAATCACGAAGAAGTGTTTCAGCGAACGCCTCTTCACTGACATGTACTGAATGAACACACTAAACCACAATCATTCAGAACAGCGATTTATTTCTCTGGGAAAGACAATGCTTGTCCTTCTGTTTGTTTTCTCTGTTGTAATGCGATCTTGGAGTTGGTATATTTAGTTGGGGGGGGGTTGGGAGGGCACACATTTGCTTGAGATGATGCCACAAAGGTAGTTACAGGCTGATTGGTGAATACTGGTGCTCCCCCTATGTTGGTGGAGTGTGGGGGCAAAGCCCTCCACTTTGTTTTGTTTGAAGTGGTTTGAGGACAAGTGATTACTTGTTTTGGAAAATATTTAGTTTATAAACAAACATATGCTATATAATTCTGGGGGCAAAGGCAGACAGCTTAAATTAATGTCTGTTACAATTTTCAAACCACACTATTTATAAACGTTTACAAAGTAGCAATTAAGGAACTAAACCAAGCAAATATTCGAAAGCGATGACCAAGGCAGGATGAGAATAATTCCAGTTTATTACACCACAAATTAACGTAAACACGATTAAATACACATGAATTCATGTGTATTTAATCGTGTTTACGTTAATTTGTGGTGTAATAAACTGGAATTATTCTCATCCTGCCTTGGTCATCGCTTTCGAATATTTGCTTGGTTTGGTGGTGTAAGAAGGTGTTTTTCTGCAATTAAGGAACTAAAACTAAAGAAATATAATAGTGATCAAATTATTCAACAATCAATATACCACAAATTTGTATGTGTTGGAAAATGGTGTTTACCAAGTGGGAGACATTATAAAAAGGAAGATAACAATGTTAATTGTTAAATATTTTATAACAATGCAATAAAGCAAGTCAAAGGTGATATACAGTTACAACATTTTAAAAATGGGACTTCTAGAGGATCTCCAAGATTGTTACACCCTGATCAACAGTTTAACTTCAACTCTCACAGCCAGTGATGCTGTCAGTTTGAGTAAAATTCATTTACAGGCTGGTAAGTACACTGCCTGGATGCCTGTAAAGAAGAAACTAAGCCTGAAAGAAAATCAACTAGAAAAGATGAAGAGAAAATACTGACTGGGAAGAATCCTACAGCTGTTTAGCAAAAAGCAGTTTAAGCTCCAGTTCTGGTGTAAGAAATGGCTTTGAGTAATCTAGAGGGAAAAAGCTCAGAGCTGATTAAAATAAATGAAACACTAAAGGACTTTATCAACTCAAATAACAAAAGGCTAGAAAAAATGGAAGAAGCTTTAAACAGTTATTCAGATGAGCTGAGAAAACTGCAAACAGCAGAGGTCAAAATGAAAAAAGGCTTGCTGAGAATGAAACTGCTCAAGAAGAAATGTTTCAAAAAATGTTTCAAAAAATGGTAGAATTAGAGAACAGAGCATGTAAAGAAAATCAGATTTTCTGCAGTACCAGAGAAACTAGAAGGAACACATCATATTAGTTTTATGAAGGCACAAATAAGCAACTGGACAGGTATTCCACAGCAGAAACTGTTAACGGAAAGGCACACAATGTGTATGCTTGAAATCTGGCCATGAGAAAGAGCCAAGACCATTATTAGCAAAGATGCAAACCTACCAGCAGAAAGAGTTGAGCCTGGCAATCTGTGACAAAAGGGCAAAATACTAAAGTTGGCAACATTCGAGATTTTTTGGAAAATGATTATTTACTTTACACCAGAAAGAAGAGAAAGTGTGTTCTAGTAATCAGAGAATGTCAAGAGGCAGCTGTAAGATTCAAACTGCTGTATCCAACTCTCTTCAGAAAATATTTTTCCTAGAGGATCAAAGTCATTTTTGTTGCAGAACAGGCTAAGGAAGAAATGCAAAAGTTTGTCCAACAAAAAATGAGCCAACAAGCAGAAGGGGGCTCTGCTTCTCATTCTTATAATAAAGCATACAGAGAGACTTTCTCAGTGAAACCTTTTCCACTGTACCAATGGAAAATGCTTAAGAGACAGAGAAAAGCACAAGAGCTGACAAGATGAATTGGGAATACCATGGAATTGAACTAGAATCTGGAGCTGAGGCATAGAGATGAACAGGAAGAAGACCAGCAACATGGAAATCTGTAAATAAATGTGAGACTGCAAAGCATCAATCAGATTTGTGAAATATGGTTGTATAAGAATAAGTGGAAAGAGTGGACTTTTGTTGACTTGTTAAACTTGTAAGGAACTGTAAAGCATTTCCTCATTTCATGTCATTAATGTTTGGATGAACTCTGAGAAGAGGGGAAGAAGAAGGAAATGTTTAACTGTCATCAAAACATTTTCTTTTTTATGAAACTTTTTACAATATAAAATGGCATATTTTATAGTAAAGTATTTTAGTTGTTCTTGTATGGGTTAAAGTTACTAAAGTAAGCATATGTCTTTTTTTCTTCATCTTCTCTTTCTTCTTTTTTGGTATTAAGAAATGTAGGCAATGCAGTACAAAAAGAGATAAAAATCTAGACAGCAGCATGTTTAAGTTCATAGGCTGTAATCTTGGTACTTGAGGTGGAGGACAAGGGTAAAAGTACACAGATCTTAATATATGTAGAACTGATATGTTTTCTCTTAGTTTTGAATAGGAGAATTTCTGGATTAAAACCCTTGACTTAATCTAATAACAAATCTTAGGCGGAAACTAGTAAATATGAGAACACTAAATGCAATAAAAAATTCTCTTTTAGCAATAAATGTTTCAGCTTTTGTATCAGGCTACAACAGAGGACTACATTTTTCTTTTTTCTCTTACATTTTCATGGAAACAAGTTAATAATTGAACAATAAAAGACAGAACACTTCAGTGCTAAAATTTAATGATTTCTGAATGCAAGCTAGTAGTTTTCACATCTGGGAGAGGGGGAATACAAATAAAAAAGAGCGGACACCAATTAGTTTAAGTAGAAGCACAGGTAATAACAAGTGTCTTAGCATAGATAACCTCAATTTCAGGTTCATTAGAGCAAGTGTTAGTAGCTGTCTGTTTGGCCCAAATTGGGTTAAGCCTCATTATTTGATGATGTACACAGTTATGGGAGGTGTTCTGGGGATGTTTTTTTTTTTTTTTGTTTGTATGTTTTTATTAAAACAAAAAACGTCTTGTAAAATGTGACATAGGTTCCAATATTGATGATTAGAAAAAATGTATAAAGGATTAACCTGCCAAACATTAATGGGTGCATGTATCACAAAAGTTGGAAGTAGACATTTGAAAAAGCTGCCATATATAATAGATGGAAATAATGACTTTTTACCATAATGTCAACACTTTCCATATTATCTTGGAATCTGAATGGTCTCACAGTTATAGACAAAAAGGAAAGACTACTTACTTGTATTAAGAAATGCAGAGTGCAAATACCAGTGCTACAGTAGACACATTTGAAAAGAACTGAGCATGTGTATTTGATAAGCAAAAAACACAGCATCAATGGGACTAGACGGTGTCCCGGGCTGCGTCTTACATGACCTCCAAGAAGAACTGAACCCTCACATAATGTCACTGTTCAATCTCAGCCTTACTACAGGATATGTACCCAAGGAATGGCGTACAGCAACAGTGGTCCCACTCCACAAAGGTGGTGCCACAACGGACCCTGGAAACTATCGCCCTATAAGCCTGACTAGCCTGGTCTGCAAAGCTATGGAGCATATCATCATGGAACTCATAAACAAAGACATTGGGAACCTCCAAACACTGGATCCTACCCAATTCGGCTTTGTTAGGGGCAGATCTTGCCTCTTGAACCTGGTCGACTTTTTTGAAACAGTCACCAAGGCCATAGATGAAGGGAAGGTAGTCCACACAGCCTACCTGGACCTCGCAAAAGCCTTCGACACAATACCCCACTCGGGCATCATAAATAAGCTCACCAGCTTAAATATCAATCCCTATGTCACAAGATGGGTTGCAAACTGGCTCAGGGATAGAACCCACATGGTCAGAATTGCAGGTGCCATGTCAGACTCTAAACCAGTTACAAGTGGCATCCCACAAGGCTCAGTCCTGGGACCTCTCTTGTTTGGTATATATTTCTCTGAGGTACAGGCTAACATGGGAGGACTATGGCTGACCAAGTTCACAGATGACTGCAAACTGGGTGCCATAATCGACTCGCCAACTGACACAAGCATCCTCCAAAAGGGTCTCACAGAGATGGATAACTGGTGCCAGAGCCATGGCCTAAAGCTAAATGCCAAAAAGTGCATAGTCATCCCCTTTGGGAAAAACAAAGTGCCCACAAATTACCAAATAGGTGGTAATCCATTAAGTACAGAAGAAGTAATTAGGGATTTGGGACCCAAGTAGATAGCAATCTCTCCTTTGACAATCCCGTTGCCAAAGTGGTTAGAAAGACCCTCTATATAGCCCACCTTATCACAAAAGGGTTCACATCTAGATCAAGAGAGGTCATTGTGCCCCTCTACTCATCACTCATCAGGCCCATAATTGAATACAGTGCCCCATTTGGGATGTACCTTACCCGACACTTGCAGCAACTAGAAAGACCCCCCCCCCCAAAAGTACCTCACCAAGAGGATCAAGGTACTCAAACAGATGCCCTACACCGTTAGGCTAAATAAAATCCAGCTCTACTCAGTTGCTTACCATCTACTCAGAGGCGATCTGTGCCTGACGTATAAAGCCATGTCCAAACCAGAATTAATGGGCATGCTCCACCTGAGGAAATCCAAATCCCTTAGAGCTACACACTCCAGGGACTTAAACCTCAGCACAGAAATAAATAGGACATGCTGGAGGGACAGATGCATATCCCAGAGGCTCCCCTCACTCTGGAACAAAATTCCAATCCATGTTAGGCAGAGCCCCTCAATGACCCTCTTCAAGAGAAATCTTGACGAGTGGATGGGAGATCATAGGTTTAGCCCTGGGATCTCTTATTTGTCCCTACTAGACAGAGGCACAGTAAACCAACCTTAAAAGGGCTATCTTCTGTGACCTACAATACAGAGACACAGTCAACTAATCTAAAAGGGTGGTGAAAGCCAAACACACTTTGGCTAGGCTTATAAATGCCCTAGGGCAGATAGCCTAGTATCAACCTATGAACCTAAGAAAGGACTTCAGGATGGATATTCTGAAGAATATCAGGGACAAAGGAAAAGAGGAGTACTTATATTAATTGCTAGAGGAAGTCTAGTAGTGATAGGAAAAGGTAAAAAAAGAAGATAGTGGCAGATTTGTAGCAGTAAGGAGCTTCTTTTGAGGGATGAGGATTATGCTGGCATGTATTTATATTCCACCTAAAACTGCTATTTTCGAGCTTAAAAAATGAGAGAAATAATCAGCCTTCAGCAAGGAATATTACTTATCGGTGGGGACTAGAATTTGATTTGTAATAATGAGGATGTATTTGTGGGCCCAGAAGGGAAGTATAACAAAAGCATGTAGATTTATGATGAAATTTATGAAAATGTTTGATGTGAAAGACATGAATTCAATAATAGGAACTCTGAGAGAATTTACTTATTATTCCCTAAGGAAACTCACCCTTTTAACATCAGCTACTGTTCTGGATTCACCTAAAAACTCTATCAAAGCAGGTCTTTCACTTAGGATTCCCCTGCCCCTTTCTCTTTGTCTGTGCTGTAATATCAATCCCTGGTAGGGAAGGCAATCTCTAGCGTACAGTCCAAATGTCTTCTTAGCCTCATCCCATTTTATTACCTTTACCTCTTTAATTATTTACACCCAATACCTTGGTTCCTTTGTAAGTTTCTCCCATGAATTCCTGCCCCTTTTGCCTGCTCTCTGTACCCCTACTTATCCTTATTGGCAAAATCTACTTTTCTTCATTCTTGGTTTGGTTTTGTTCTTAGAATATTTTTTGATACGTTATGAATATAATATTCTATATGGCTGTTGTTATTCTCTTTGAGGATCTTCATCCAAAATCCCACTCTTTCCTTATTTCTTGAATGCATCCCCCAACTTTATCATCATCCCTTTCTACTTTGAAGTATAACTTTCTGCTTGTGTTATGTATATGAACCTTAACTGTAGAATTCTAAAATATCCATTCAGACCAGGTAATCCAAAACTACTATTGGAAATGATCAACATACCCATCTTAACCCATGCCTTCTTCTCCTCCCAAATAAATTCATTAAACTCTTTAATAATTATTATGCACAACTTCACCTCTTGTTGATAAAATATGTCTGACCTGTAAATAAAACTAAAGGAACTGAAAACATTTTCACTGCATGCATCTTGCTATCCATATCCATTAACAAGAGCTTCCACTTTCACAGTTTTGTATTGTTTAGTCTGTCCCCACAAATCCTTAGATGCCATAGCAGAAGCCTTTTTAATCCAAACTCATAAACGCTTCATCTTATTGTGTCCCCATAAATATGGGTATTACTCAACCAACTCGTGTGTGGATACATCATTTATGGCTATAGCCTTTGATTTATGTTCATTAATTTTTTATCTAGAAAAGACTTGAAATTGTATCACAATGTACAACTGAGATGTCCTTTTCTGGATTTATCAGGTACAAAATAATATAATCTGCAAATAAAGCCAACTTTCCTTGATAACCATACCAATTACATCCTTGAATTTCTGAGTCCCTTATTTTCTGTGCCAGTGGCTCTAAATGTAAAGCAAATAACAAAGGGAAAAGAGGACAACCCTGCCTGGTTCTGCTCTTCAGAAACAACTTATCAGAGAGGAACCCACCCAGTTTAATTTTTCCTTCTAATCCCTCATATATCCTTTTAATTAACCTTATTATTGCGATCAAGGAATGCAAATGCTTCCATTGCCAAATATACTGCTGAATGCTTTTTCTGCATAAAGACCCACCAACATCAGGGGTATTTTCTTACATTCTACTTCCTTCTGGATCATCATTGGTCTATTAATGTTGTAAAATATTTGCTTTCCTCCTACAAAACCACATTGATCCATATCTATTAATTTTAGCACACCTTTGCCATTTTTTTAGCTAGTATAGACATAAAAAACTTTATAATCATAGTTTAAAATTGCAATGGGTCTGTATGAAGCTGGGTCTGATGGGTCTTTGCCATCATTAGGTATTACAGCCACCACAGCTTTCTTCTAATATGTTGGTGATTTCCCTCCTTTTAATATACAGTTAATCAAAACCTTACAGATCGTTATCACTTTCTTCGCTCCCAACTTCCAAACTTCCACAGGAATACCATCTGCTCCTGGAGACTTCCCAGCAGACTGATTATACATCACTGTTTTTTTAATCTCATCTCCTCCTGTCATAACTGCTAATTATCGGGCATCAACCTCTAACCTTGGCATACTTAAATCTTCCTTAAATATTTCCATTTGTGCTCTTTCTTGATTTCCATATTTTTCTGCTTTATAAACATTTTCTTAAAATTTCCGAAATATTTTCTTAATACCTCTACAGAATCTCTGGTTATTTTTCTTGTTAAAGGTTGCATAAATCTTGGGACAAACATTTCCACTTTTTGTTGCCTAGGTCATTGTGCTAAAGGTTTTTGAACTCTTGAGTTGTTATCAAAATCAGTTGCTTAACAGCAATCTTTCTAAACTCATGCATATTATCTACATATATACTCCCTTGTTTTCTCTTTAGCACTCTGCAATTGTGTTTCTTCTTGTTCTATGATATCCCCCTTATTCTGCAATACTTTAAATTTTGTCAGCCTCTCTAAATACTTCCTGCTACTTCTTAACCATATTTGATTTTTATTTCTACCCTATTTTTAAACTCCATTTTATTTTATCCCACTCACTAGCTATAACTTCTGAAGAAATTTCAGCTTCCCTAATAACTCACAAATAATTTTCACTACCCATTCCTTAAATTCTTCTCTTTGTAACAGGTAGGTGGGAAAGCACCAGTTTCGCATTTTTACGTCACTACCCTGCATTTTTATCTTAGTTTGTATTGGTGTATGATCAGAAATGGTTATTGGATGTGCTCAAAGCTGTCAATTAAATGCACATGTTCCTGTGAGATATAATTTCTATCTAGTCTAGCAAAGATATTGTACCTTGGGGAATAATATGTACATTCTTTTATGTTCCTGCTACTGAATTCATGTCTTCAATACCAAATACTTTCATAAATTTCACCCACCAAAAACGAAAAACTGAAATAAAAACGAAAAAAAGGCTCAGGAACGATGACAGCATCCATGTACAAAAATTTAATAAAAACAGTATCTTTAAAACCAGTGCTGTAATGAATGTAATCCAAATGAACCGAGAAAACAAGTATCTGCAAGTACAAATGTTAAGCACTTTTCGTCTGTTTATATAAACAGACTTCTTCAGACAAATGCACTACATAAGACAAAGAAAGTTTAAATACAAAGTGAATAGTCACATGACAAATGTGGCTCAAAATTAACTCTTTAGAGTCAGAACAATACTAACTGCCTTCAACTCTGTGAAAGCAGCGATGTGCGAAAAACAGAATTAACAAAACCTAACAGCCAGGGAAAATTACATTTAACCACAATCATATGTTGTATTGTAGTTACGTTCCACTTCTGAAGAACAAAAAATGTACATGTATGTATATATATATATATATATATATATATATATATATATATATATATATATATATATATATTGATTACTCCAAAGCGGTGTATTGTAACAACATACAATGATGTGTGAAATAACTTATGGGTGTTAATGTTAAAATATCGTCGGCACTTGTATATGAAAAAAGTGCCAACAAGGCTACACTTGTGTCCCAGGTTTGTGATAGTCTTAATTTACTAAAAATATGCCCATTCCTGTAGCCCTATCGCACTACATCCCCTCACATCAATAGTATGTAAGAACATAAGTTCTGGGGTAGAGCGCCCCATACAGTAAATGAACATCAAATGGAAGTCACAAAATACTTTAAAACTATTGTGCAACTTGATTTCTAATACCAGTATGACGGACTGTGTGGTGCTGAATTCTTTCCAAATATTTGATGGTAAAAAAATAGATGTAAATACAGCATCAAAAATAGGAACAAATATTGTTGAATACCTGTCCTATAAGTGCAGGGTTCAGACACATGTTGAACCAATATCGTCAATACTGAAGCAAACACCCTAAAGTCCTCAAGTGCGACTAATAGGCACCTATCTTCTAGTCACATAAAAAATAATAAACTAATATGAGTTTGATAACCCAATGTATTACAGTATGAATGCAGAAAATGTTCACCTAACGTAACCAGTTTTTAAGTTTAAGTACACAGGTGAGCGAATAAACTTCGTTCAATCCTGGTGGACGACATGCATCCAAACGTAATTGCCATAAGAGTTTTGTTTTTTCTAAATTCAGTGAACTAGAACCACCTCTAAGCATAGTATGCATTATGTTATCCTGATCTTGTATTTGTTCAATAACTTTAAATTTAAATAAGTGATTAGGTTTTTCCATACAATGCTTTGCTAATGCATTCTCTTGTTTGTGCCTACTAATTGCATATACATGGTCATAGATTCTCTCACGAAGTCTTCTGTCTGTTTTTTCAACATAAAAGGCTGGGCATAGTTGGCATAAAGCCAAATAGACTACACCTTTAGAGTTACAATTAAATTAAGAAACAATGTTCTTGGCTTTGGAGAGTGAGGTTTTTACCTGTGCAGACATAATTACAGGAACTTTGCATTCTTCCGGTATAAAGATGGGCCCTTTAGGGGGGTTAGAGGGGGGTAAAGTTAGCACTGAACCTATCTGCCAGGATGTTGGCAATATCATTTGGTTCTGTATATACCTCATTGCCATCCCAACAGCCCATGATTACAGCATTTGAACTTAAACTTGCTTTTGTCCTGCCTTTCTTCTCCTTTTACATTATAATGCCTATATTTCTTAAAACTAAAGAAAGTGCTTCTTTACTTTAAGATGTTTATCACATACAGCAGTCACAGAATAGATTCACCCTTGCCCCAGCATTTAAGATACCTCTGACTGCACACCATGTAGTATTTATCATGAAATGTTTTATACAAATATTAAGAACAAAATATATTTTACTTACAGTTATGCTTTTTTCCTTTTAGTGTGGTAAACATTAGTGTCAAAGTGTTGTATATGCTTTACAGTACACACACAAATTTAACAAAGTCAACAAAAGTCTCATCTTTCTCAGCCACTTTGAAAAGCCATATTTCGCAAATGTGATTGATGCTTTATAATCTCGCACTTATTCACTAATTTTCCTGTTGCTGGTCTTCTTCTTCCTTTATTATAGGTAACAACTACTTTTTATTTTGCATTTGACTTAGTTCCTATTTCCAGCATTTCAATATTAGCCTTTCAGAATGTTCCTGTACATCCAAAAAAACAGAACACTCCGGCGTTAAAGCTGTGCCAGAGAAATGAAGAAATCAAACCAACAAAACCCTGAGAGCACCACAGCAGGTCCAGATGAAAAAACTTACTCCAGAAGATTATTTTAAACATTTATTGCCAAGATTATCCAAATTGCTCATTCAGGCAGTATAAAGGTGACATTTAAAATGCATTTATATATCATTTCAATCAGCTGACTTAATGCTAATTAATGCAAACCAATTAAAAAAACATAACAACTAATCACATGCAATGAAGCAAAGCTTTCAGAGGACAAACAGAAACAAAATGTGCATAGTAAAAACACTTCAATAGAGAAACTTCAAGAATAAATACTATAAATGTAAAAGGTGGAGGATGTACACAAAAACGCTTTAAAAATATAAGCAAAACTTAAAACGTATTCAATATTTTTTTACATTACTTAAACAGCTTTCTCTCTTTTAAAACTGGTTTAAGTGGAACATATTCATTTAAATCAAAGCTCCTGTGCACTGACAACTGTAGTATCCATCTTAATTCTTTATTTTCAGTGCTGTTAACTATATCTCCTATGCCAATAGCTATGCCAGTGTGGTGATGGCCGAATGGGAAAACAAATATATTTTGAATGATGCATGTCATAGTAACCATGTCTGTTTCTGTAGTCTCTTTGTTGATGACCTCTTTATGATTTGGAATGGAGAGCAACATGACTTACAGCAATTTCTTGTTTATTTAAATAATACCAGTGATTTTTTTTTAAATTTACGATGAAACACTCCATGGCAAGAATAGAGTTTTTGGATGTGACTTTGCACATTTTGTTTTGATGCTTGTCCTCTGAAAGCTTTGCTTCATTATATGTGATTAGTTGTTATGATTTGTAATTTGTTTGCATTAATTAGCATTATCAGCTGATTGAAATGATATATAAATGCATTTTAAATGTTACCTTTATACTGTCCGAAGAAGCAATTTGGATAATTGCGAAAGCACTCACTTTTTGGTAATAAACATTTAAAATAGTCTTCTGGAGTAAGTTTTTTCATATGGACCTGCTGTGGTGCTCTGCAGTGGTTTACTATCACAATGCCGACGTGCACTTGCACGGCTATGAAGTATTCGAACAACAGATGTTTGAATACTTCATATTTCAGCAGGTGATGTGAGCGAACGTTACCATTGCGAATGGACTATGCATTCGCAATTCTAACGTTCGCTCATGTGAGGGGATCGCGGTACAGTGCGGTTAGGGAAATACATCCCTTTCCTCACTGTAGTGCAATCTCGGAGTTGTAATATTAAGGTAGGGGGTGTGGGGGGCGCAGCCCCCCACAGGGGGGTGCAGAGGGGCTAGCCCCCCTTCATAACTGTGAGTTTAGGCTAGGTAGGTAGGTAGTTACGGGACGGGTGGGAGTGCTGTGTATTGCCGTAAATGTCGCAAGTGACATTTTCGACAATGCACAGCTGTTTTCAACTTTAGGTTAATTCAGAAATGTTCATTTCCGATGTATAAATTCGAAAATGCAGACACGTTTTTTTCTGATTTTCGAATTTATGATAGTAAAGCCTCTGTAGCATTTCATTGGTTTGATGTTCCTGTAGATATTAATAATACATAATAAGTTAATCTTTATTTATTTCAAGCTCAAATCTGAATAGGAATGTAACTCTTCAGTGAATTATTCTTAATTATATCTACGACATGGAGTGTTTCACTAGCATCATGATTACTTTGTAGGACATTTGCTTAATGCTGAGTGAAAAGCTGGGGATGTATTCCACTTTGGTGATTTGGTTGATTTTAACAGTTGACTTTGAAGTTATCCTGTGTGTGAGAAGTGGAGATACACAGATAAGCAATTATATTACTTTTATCTATGAATTCATTGGGAATACCTTTTATCTCATGCCTGCTGAGCATCAAATCTCCTGTCAGCCAGTTATGCATTGTCTAAAGGGTGCTGATGTCCAGGCAGCCATGGGAGTGCTTTGTGCTCTTAACAGCATCCTGACAAGAAAAGCTTTTTTATTTTTGTAGTCTAACCCTGTCCTTGGTGGTAATGAATTTTAGTTCCTTTGAAGCTGTTAAACTGCTTCCTTTAAATATAAATTCCTTATGTTTTAATTCTGGTTAAACAAGCTTAATGCAATTAGCTGTATTATAAGAACATTTAAAATTTCTCAGTTATTTGGTATTAAATATAAAATTGATATAACTTGTATCTATATACTGTAGCTGTATAAATTGCTGATATCTTATTTTGCTTAAGTTTCTGTATCTTATATATCTATATATATTCTGCAAAGTAAAGAGGTATAGTCATTCTTGGACAGTATTGTAAGTGATGAGACTTCCAAGATGGCTGCACACTGATCAACAGCTTGACTTCAGTTCTCCGAGTGTGAAAACAGCAACTGAAAAACTGCAGTTAGAGGTAGTGTTAATCTGAATAAAATTCAGTTACTGGCTAGTAAGTGCACTGCCTGGATGGCTAAAGGAGGAAACTAAGAGAGCCTGAAAGAAAATCAACCGGAAAGGTGAAAAGACAACACTGGCTGGTAAGAATGCTATAGCTGTGTGACAAAAAGCAGTTCAGGTGCCAGCAATGATGCAAGACATGACTTCCAGTAATCTAGAAGAAAAATTAAGTCAAATATGTTCAGAGCTTATTAAAATAAACAAAACATTTAAGGAGTATCAACTTCTGCGGTGGTGCAGCAGTAGCGTTGTTGCCTCACAGCAAGAGATTCTCCCGTTCGATTCTCGGCTGGAGTACAGGGAGTGCCTTCTGTGTGGAGTCTGCATGTCCTCCCTGCAGTTGGGTGGGTGTTTGAAAGACATGCTTAAATGGGTGTGCCTTCATTGAAAGTTGAACGTTGAGCTGGCACCTTGGAGTTTGTGAAAAATCTACTGCCAATCATTAGCGGACCGGAGTTCTACTGTGGCGACTCCTAACTAGGCAAAGCCGAAAGACAACAACAACAACATTGACACAAATAAAAGACTGGAAAAATGGAAGAAATTTTAAACAGATAATCAGATGAGTTCAGAAAACTGCAAAAATCAGAGATTTAAAAAGGCTGGCTGGGTATGAGACTGCTCAAGAAGAGATGTTTCAAAAATTGTAGAATTAGAGGACACAACATGTATGGAAAATTAGTTATTTTCTGCTGTACCAGATAAACTAGATGGAAGAGACTGCATTAATTTTATGAAGGCACAAATAAGCAACTGGACTGATATTCAACAATAGGAACTGTTACATTAAAGAGCACACTCTGTGTATGCTTCAAATTTGGCCACAAGAAAACAACCAAGAACTTTATAAGAAAAAATGCAAACTTATTAGCAGAAAGTGTTGATCCTAACAAAACTGCAGCAAAAGAGTTAAGTATTAAAAGTTGAAGACAATAGAGTGCTTGTGGAAAATGATTATTCGCTGCATACCAGACAGAAGAGAAACTAATTTATTCCAGTAATCAGGGTATGTCAAGAGGCAGGTGTGAAATTCAAGCTGCTGTATCCATCTGTCTTCAAAATATTTTTTCCTTGAAGATCAAAGTTATTCTTTGATGCAGAATAGGCTAAGGTGGAAATACAAAACTTTGTCCAACAAAAAATGAGTCATCAAGCAAAGGGGGACTCTTTTTCTCATTCTTATGATAATAAAGCTGCCAGAGAGACTTTAACAGTGAAACATTTTCCACTGTTCCAAAGGAAAATGCTTGAGAAACAGAAAAAAAGCATAAGAGTTGACCAGAAGAATTCGGAGCACTGTGGTATTGAACCACAAATAAACCCCAAAATCAAGGACATGCAGAGCGTATAGTAAAATCTACTACAAATTTATTAGTTCACAAAGCTTTTGGAATAACCCTTCGTCAGGGTGTATTTTCATCAAAAACCAACATTACTTTTATAGTCATTAAAACCATGTGACATAGCCAACAATTAATCAATTAAACAATCAATCAGTTATTAATTGAACATCTTCAGCTAAAATTCAACAATTCAGTACAGCTACATACTCACTTCCATTTCATATTATTTACATAAAATACATATAAAAAATGTGTATAATTTTATATGCCCTTAAGCATCATTTGTCGATCAGTGATTCTATCTTTTAGCTTCCTTGTGCTCTTCCCTAAGTAAAATGCAGGGCATTTAATACAATTGGCCATATATACTATATTAATGGTATTACAAGTGGCAAAGCACTTAAATATATATTCTTTATTATTCACTGGATGTATGAATTTATTCTCCTTCGTAATATCAGCACAACATTTACAATTATAGCAGGGTACAGTGCCCATTCTTATTGGGATTCATGTCTTACTATCACTACTGCCATACATATCTTTATAACATAGCCTTTGTTTCAGGTTTCGGCATTTCTTATATGCAAACCTTGGTCTCATTCCTATAATATTAGCTACTTCCGGCATTGATCTCAAAATATCCCAGTTTTTTTGTAATAATTCGTTTTACCCCAGACCTTCTACTAAATGTTGTGATGTATCTAAATTTCTAGTTTATTATTATTTCTAGCATTAGAACCATTACTCATTTCCACACTATATTCCGAGAAATAGGGTTGAGATAAATCCTTCCTAGTTGCCAGTATATTTGCTTTAGTGTTCTCTAATAAACTATCTTCATATCCTCGTTCTTTAAACTCTGACATCATTTCATCTAAATTTTCATTACATATTTTATAATTAGTATTCCATTTACTAGCCCTTATAAGTTGACTTTTAACTATGCTTCTAAATGTATGTGGAGCATGCATGCTAGTTATATGAACATATCTATTCATCTTTACTGATTTCCTATAGCCCAACATTATTATATTGCCATTCTCTTTTTCTTTTATTAAATTAATATATAAATAATGTATATTGTCGCTCGAATATTCTGCAGTAAAATATAAAAAATTAGTGGTATGGTTCAAATAATCAATAAATAGATTCAACTGTAAAGCATCACCAGCCCATAATAAAAATATGTCATCAACAAAACGTTTGAAAAAAATTACTTTCCTACTTAGTTCACATAAACTATTAAAGATATTCTCTTCTTCCCGTTTACTTATTATTATATTTGCATAAGTATTAGCAATCGAAGTACCAATTGCCACCCCTATTTTCTGTTGGTAATAATGGTCCTGAAACATAAATATATTGTTATTAAGAACAACTTCAAGGAGATCACATATAGTATTAATCTTTCTTCCAATGGAGTTTATATTAGCACATAAAAATTCACATACAGCATTCACACCATAATCAGTAGGTATTACTGTAAATAATGACCTTATATCTAGGCTGGCATAAAGGTAGTCTTCTTTCATTTGTGCATTATTATACCAACAATATAACTTATGCAAAAAAATCCTTTGCATCCTGTATATAGCTTTTCACCTTCTCTAGGTGTTTACTTAATACAGCTTGTAAGTAAATTGAAATTGGTTCTGTTACCCACCCACTGCCTGAGACTATAGGTCTCATAGGTGGGTGATATGGGTCCTTTTGTATCTTTGGTAATCCATATATAATAGACATATTTGGACAGGAAATAGTGAAATAGTTAAACAAGTCCAAGGAGATATCAGAATTAATTTGCAATTCATATACTACTATATTTACTTTACTATTAAATTTAGAAATATCATCACCATTTATCTCATCAAATGCATTAGTATCATTCACAAATTCATACATACTTTTCATAGTCAGTCCTATTCAGAATGACTACAGCCCCTCCTTTATCAGCCTGCTTTATGATAATATCTCTATTGCACTCTAATTTCTTAAATGCTTCATATTCTGCAATAGTGAATTGTAAAACTTATTCCTATCTTTTTGATATAATATTCTCTAATCTTATGCTCACACACATCATGAAATGCACTGTGTACAGGACAATTGGTAGGTACAAATATGCTAGATTTTTTACACGGCTGTGCAGTTGTAGAACCAGAGTCTTTAAAAATCAGTTTTAAATTTACATTTCTAATAAAATCTTTCAGTTCTGTTAAAGCATTAATCACATTGTCAGTCCATGTAGGAATGAACTGTAAGCCCTTACCAAGTAGAATTAAATCATATTCTGTTAGATTCAAGTCTGATAGATTCACAACCGAGGATTTATTCACTGTGCTTCACTTGCTGTTCGAGTCTGCGTTTGGGGGTCTTTGCTGCACCATCTCTTCTGTTTGCCCCCTCTTCTCTGATTCCTGCCTCTCGATGCCTCCCTTGGTTTGGATGCTACTACTTCCTGTAGCTTTAATTTATTTATTTATTTATTTTATTTTACACTTGTTGACCGGGAGAGTCCAACTGGATTACATGTCCATTTTCAGTGGAGGCCCATGGAGAAAAGCTCCAAGAGAACAATTATTTATAAAACATAGTTTTAAGGACAGACCTTTGACATACAATTTCCATAGAAGAGACTTTGACATACATATTAACTAACAGACAGGATACATTCGTTCTTTACAATATAATACATTTTAAAATATATTCCTAAGTTTAGGATTCCTGTGATAGATTTACTACCAGAGTAAAAGCAGAGAGTATGCAGAATAAGGCTCCGAGAGAGCAGATGATGCTCACTATAGTTGAAAAGGATAACAAATTGATTCACTATATGTCTTTGCCTGGTTTTAGTTGAGAATGATAACAAATTGATTTACAATATGTCTTCTCCTGGTTTTAGTTGCTTATGGAGAGCTCAACATTGCTTGGGTAGTTTTCCCTAACTCCTGGAGAGATGGAATGAGCAGTAGATTAACAGTCTTAAGTGGGTACAATACTATAATTGGTTGGCATAGCAGAGTTCCTTAAGTTAGGTGAAGTGTTCTAATGAGACATTAGCCAGGGGGATACAGGAGCACAGTCGGTTATTCAAAAAGTGAGTTTTAACAAGTTTCTTGAACTGTGATGGGGATTTGTTGTGGGAAGGAAGGGAGTTCCAGGTTTTTGCTATACAGTGGCTGTAGACAGACTTACCAGCTTCATTGTTATATTTGGTTACTTTGAGGAGGTTTTGTGTGCTAGACCTCAAGGGCCTGGCAGTTGTATAGGATTGCAAAAGATTTTGTAGGGCTGGGGTGTTTTCAGAGTTATGTATTATGTTGTGGGCTAGTGATAATTGATTGAGTTGAAGTAGTAGTAGTAGTTCTAGCCAATTGAGTTTTTTAAGCATTCACATTGATGTGTTCTGATGGGAGAGGTTGTAACGAATTTGGCTATCCTATTATAACAACTATCAAGTTTAATACTAAAGGGATGACGTTACTACAAGTGTCTTACTTTATTATGGAGGCAAGGTAATAATAAGGCAATAAAAAACAGAACACTGGTTTCTTTATGGCTAAAAGTTAATAGTTTCTCAAGGTATGCAAGTAGTTTTTACATCTGAGGAAATAAATGAGGGGAATAAAGATAAAATAGAAAAGAAAGAGCAGGCACCAATTAGAAGCACAGGCAATAACATGTGTCTTACCAAGGAAAACCTCAATTTCAGGCTAACAAGGCCAATGTTAACAGCTGTCTATTTGGCACAAATGTTCCTATTAGGAAGGTTAAACTTCATTATTTGCAGATGTACATGTTATGTGCATTTGTTTTAAGTTAGTAGGTCGGGGGGGGGGGTTCTGGGGTGTGTTTGGCTTCTTGTTTGAGGGTTTTTATTAAAACAAAAAATCTTGTAAAATGTGACATAGGTTCCACTGTTGATGATAAGAAAAAGACTGTATAAAGGATTATCCTGCCAAACATTTATGGGTGCATGTATCACAAAAGCTGGAACTGGACATTTAAACCAGCTACCATATATAATAGGTGGGAATAATGACTTCTTACCATAATGGGGATTATTTCTATATTATCTTGGAATGTGAATGGTCTCACAGGTATAGGCAAAAAGGAAAGAATACTTAATTATATTAAGAAATGCAGAGTGCAAAGAACAATGCTATAGGAGACACATTTGGGAAGAGTTAAGCATGTGAATTTGATAAATAAAAGATTTCAGGATGGATATTCTGCAGAATATTGGGGACAAAGGAAAAGGAGAGCACTTATATTAATTGTCAGAGGAGTTCCAGTAGGGACAGAAGAGAAAACAAGATAATGACAGTCTACTGGCAAGGGATGAGGATTACACTGCCATATATTTATATTCCACCTAAAACTGTTATTTTGGAGCTTAACTCATTATATTTGAGTGACACTTCAAGGTCCATTTGCAGTTAACTCCTACTGACACCTCTAGGCATCAAGTATTGCTTGTTCATATTTGCATCAATAATTCCAAAACCATGTTATGTACAAGGATTTAAAAGATTCCATCTTAAAGCGTACACAATGGCAAACTCAACTGCATTAATATTTGACCTCTGTCTGATGCAGGTAAGTAGATATTAATTGTTGTTTTTATGATATTGATTAATAGAGATATCATTTTCACATTTTTCTAAATATCTCAACAACCAAGTAACAATACAGAATTCCTCATCCTGATATGAAAGCTTTCAGCTAGATGAATAAATTGCTGCTTACAGTATGTGGATAACTTAAGTGGTTGGTAGATATTATGTTGTTTACAAAATATTATAAATGTAATAGTTACTTGGTTTACTGTGACATAAATTTCACTTTAAGGCCTAGAACCTAAAGAATACTACCACTATAAAATAGTTTGCGTTGAAGGGTTTACCATTTATACTTGTTTCATAACCCCTATGGTTCCAGAGATATGAACATTTGTTTGAAATGTGAGGATATAATTTGATTTTGTCAAAAGGCTTTGGTTCCGCACATTGGAACTTACAGTGCAAATTTTCTGAGCTCCATTGGAGTGAATGAGTTAAAAAAATTGGGGAGGAATAATCAGTTTTCAGCAGGGAATATTACTTATAAGTGAGGAAAGGAATTTGATTTGCAAACAATGAGGATGTATCTTGGGATCCAGAAGGAAAAATAATGCAAAACAGGGTAGATTTGTGAATAAATTTATAAAAACAATTTGATATGAAAGATGAATTTAGTTACAGGAACTCAATGAGAGAATTTACATATCATTCCTCAAGGTAAAATAACTGGGCTAGACTTGATAGAAATTATATTTCACAGATACATGTCTCTTTAATTGAGAACTTTGATACATATCAAATACCTATTTCAGATAATGTGCCAATAATTACTAAGATAAAAATGCAGGTTAGTGAAGTGAAGATGAGGCACTGGCATCACCCCACCTTGTTATTGAAAAGAGAAGAATTTAAGGATAGTAGAAAGTATCCAGGAGTTATTAGAGAAGATAGAAAGTACTCCAGAGGTTATAGCTTGTGAGTGGGATAAAATGAAAGTGCAGTTTAAAAATAGGGTAGGAATAAAAGAAAATGAAATCTGGTTAAGAAATAATAAGAATTATTTAGAGGGAAGGACAATGATTAAAGTGTTACAAAATAAGGAGACTCGCAGAACAAGAGGATGTGCAATTGCAGAGTGCTAAAGAAAAAATGAGAGTACCTGGATAATATGCAAGAGTTTAGAAAAATTGCTGTTATGCAACTGTTTTTTGATAGTAACTCCTGAGCACAAAAACTTTTGGCACAATGACTTAGGAAATTGAAAGTAGAAAGGGCTGTTGCTAAACGTAGGGAGCCTATAACAAGAAAAATAACCAGAAATCCTCTAGAGGCATTAGAGATATTTCAGAAATTTTATGAAAATGTTCATAAAGCAGAGAAGTGGGGAATCAAGAAAAATCTCAAATGGAAATATGTATGGAAGACTTAAATATGCAAAGGGTAGGGGTTGATGAGGCTCAACAACTAACAGTTAAGATACAAAGTGATGAGATAAAAATGATGATATATAACCAATCTACACGAAAGACTCTAGGAACAGATGGTATTCTAATAAAAGTTTGAAAGTTAGAGGAGAAGAAAGTGAAAAAAATCTGGAACATTTTGTTTAACAGTATTTTAAAAGGAGGGGAGGCACCAACATGCTGTAAAAACTGATGTAGCTGTAAAACCTAAAGACAGTAAAGACTCATCTGATCCAGCTTCATATAGGTCCATCTCAATTCTAAAATATGATTATAAAGTTTTATGTCTATAATGGCTAAAATAATGGCAAAGGCACTGCAGAATTGATAAATATGGACCAATTTGATTTTGTGGCGGGGAGGCAAATATTTGCAAACATTAATAGAACAATGATGATCCAGAATGAAGCAGAGTATAAGAAAATGTCAGTTTTATTAGTGGGTATTGATACAGAAAAGCATTTGTTAGAGAAAGCTGGAATTTTTGGAGTAGGACAATGGAAGCATTTGCATTTCCTGATACAATAATAAGGTTAATTAGAAGAATATATAAGGGCTTGAAGGCAAAAATCAAAATGGAAGGGTTCATCTCTGATATGTTGAGTTTGAACACAGGAACTAGACAGGGGTGCCCTCTTTCCCTTTTTCTTACTTGCACTATATTTAGAACCACTAGCAAAGAAAATAAGGGACTCAGAAAATGAAGGATATAATTGGTACAGTGTTCAAGAAAAGATGGCATGATATGAAGATATTATTTTGTATATGATGGAAACAGAAAAGAACATTTCAGTGTTGTGGAATATTCTGAGACACTTCTGTTTTTTTTTTCTTCAGGATATAAAATTAATGAAGATAAAACAAAGTCAATAGGTATAAATTATGTGCTCACACATTAATTGGTCTGGCAATACCCATATTTATGGGACATGATAAAGTGAAGTATTTAGGAATATGAATTACAAAGAATTATGTAATGGTAGCTAAGGATATGTGGAAAAGAGACTAAACAAAAGATAATACAAAAACCTGAAAAACTGGAAGTTCTTGCCTATGGATATCAATAGCAAGATACAAGCAGTAAAAATGTTTTTAGTCCCTCTAGTTTTATACACAGATCAGGCATATTTTTTTATCAAAAGGAGGATAAATTGTGGATGTAATTAATAAAGAGTTGAAGGATTTTATTTGGGAGTGGAAGAGGGTAAGAGTCAAGTGGGATAAGCTCTTCCCAACAGAACAAGGAGGTTTAGGCTTATCTAATTTGAAGGGATACTTCAGAGCTACACAGTTAAGGTCCTTTTACATAACACAATCGGAAAGCTACAACTCAAAGTGGAAAGAGACTATGATGAAGCAGTGGGTAATTCAAGAAATAAGGAAAGATGAGATTTTTGGACACAGATCCTTAAGAAGAATAACAACAGTCATATAGAATATTATATTCATAAAGTAGAAGAAACTATACTAAGAACTATGTTAACATGGAAATGGAGAAAGGAGATTCTGCCAATAGGGATGACTGCAATTAGGGGTACAGAGAATAGACAAGAGGGGTTTGGAATTTACTGGAGAAAGCTAGAAAGGGAACCAAGGTATCAGGACCAAATAATTGGTGAAAGAAAGGTAAAAGAATGGGAAGAGGCCAGGAAAGCATTTGGACTGCAGGCTAGTAATTGCCTTCCCTATCAGGGATTGGTATCAGAATATAGACAAAGAGAAAGTCACAGGGGAATCCTAAATGAAAGACCTTCACTGGCTGAGTTTTTATATGAATCGAGAATAGAAGCTGTTGTTAAAAAGGGACAATTAGTAGGGTATGTAAAATATTGCATGATAACTACAGGAATCAATCAGAAGATGTCAGAAAAGATTGGGAAGAGAGATTAGATATGCAATTCACAAAGAAACAAGAGAGGACATATGTTTGGCTCCCAAATATGCAACAGAGAATAAAAGATTAAGGATTTTACCAGAAAGTGTTTTTATAGATATTTTTATACCCAAAGTAGTCTCCAAAGCAATTTTCTTCAGGTAGATGGCAAATGTTGGAGGTGTGATGGGGAAGAAATAGGTAACTGGGAACAATTGTTTTGAGAGTGGCAGCCTAAAAAGTCCCTACAGAGTACTCTGTCAGGAATACTGTGTGAGAGACTGAGTATAACTAAGGACATTATTTTTTCAGCTAGGATACAAGATCTGAATTGCCTAGACACAGTAAGGCTTTGTTACATTCAATTCTGATGACTTCCAAAAAAGGCAATTTCTAGAAAATGGAAGTCAAAATCTAAACCAGCTATACTTGAAGTAGTGACTATTGTAACAGAGAAAATAGAAAAGGAAGTGGAAAGGGGTAAGAGTAAATTACATAGAAAGAAAATGGAAATGGTGGCAACAATACATGCAGAAAATGTTTTGCAGGAGGAATGAGGTTTAAGCGAAGGCAGGAATTGAATAATTTATGTAATGTTGCTTAGGTTATACATCCCATATATTGTTATATATCCTAGAATGTTTGTAAATGTGAACTTGTTAATTTGATTTGATTACTTTTATATAAATGTAAGTTTGAATGTGTCACAAGTGATAATTCAACAAAGTTGTTTAAAAAATATATCAAATGACAAACCAGATGTAGAAACTACTTAGGAAGGAAATAACACGAATGAAACAGTCTTTCTAACCGAGAACTATTAACACCTGTGGTACTGATTCAGTCCTCCTACAGGTGTATTATAGAATTTTTGGTATTGTTCAATGAGTGATTTTCCATGTCATATTCTCTGGCACAGAGAGGTAGAGAATATTTTGAGTCTATGAACATGTCTCAGAGTTACAGTGGAGGTTAGAAATTAGAATTTGTTTCCATGGTTCATTTTATGAATAGAAAGCTTTTGATATCAATAGATTTAAACGATATATACAGATTGTAATGACATTTGTAACTCATTTGCTATACTGTTATATTAAGTAATATTTCCGCAATTGGATGTCATTGCTTTTAACAGACTGTTCTTGTTTCTTTGTTGTAGGGCCTCTTCCCCCTCAAAACTTCAACATCACGACTGTAACCTCCACCACTGCCCAGGTCTCATGGAAGCCCACCTCATTTGGCATCACTAATGGTTACATCCTAAATATCACCAATAACCAGAATACAAAGAGTCGGTACATACCAGATGGCAGTCTGCATTCCTACACTATACAGGATCTGGTTTCAGGACAGAAGTATCTCCTCTCACTATCCACGGTTCTCAGTACTGAATATGGCCAAGTGCCTAGTAGCCCTGTTCACCTATTTATAACAACTGCATGTAAGTATAGAGACAGAGTTGTTGTTAGCTAGTGGACTCCTTTCTGTCCGATGTAGCTGATTTATAACTTAGCATTTTCAACAAATCATCTTTTGAGGATAAGGTTCTTTAAGAATGGAAGAGGAGAAATGCAATTTGCAATCACAGGGAGTAAACTATTGTACTGTCATTTAGACAACAATTGTTGGTAAAATCAAGAAATGAGTGCTAAGAACATTTTCACATATTTAGAAGCTGGGTGTGGGGACACTGAGTCAAAAGCAGCTTGGCTTAACTCAGGGAACATTTTAGACAGATGTAAAGTTGTTGTAGACCAGAGAGGAGCTATAGTTGTGGTCTGCTTAGAATTAAGTAAGGGGTTTGACATAGTACTACACAAACAACAAATTTAGCAAACATATTCGATGTCCTAGTAATAAGTCTCTTCCAGTGGATTAATGGCTACCAGAGGGGTACCAGTGATGTCAGTATTGGGGCTTTTCAGTATAACATTAATACTGCAGAAGTGCTGGAAAGAAAACTGTCTTTCTGCTGATATGCTCTAGGATTAATGCTCAGGAAAATGCGGAGACTATGGAAATGGACTGAATCAATGATATAAACATGGCAGCTCAGAGTTAGTACAGTTAATACAGTTAGTATATAGTGCATGTGGGAAACAGTAAGCTTCAAAAGGGAGTACAAATCTGGAGGGGAAACAGTAGAAAGTGGAGAACTTGAAAGGAATCTTGGGTACTTATTGCTATGTCTATACATGGTCAATGATGTAGTAACTGTATCTAACGAGAAACATAAGGAGCCTGAGTATGGTACATTGCATTTTATTAGTACGTTTGCACATTACAATGGCATACCCTGGAAGACACACACTTCCACATGTATACACATTTTAACAGTACCTATATTTTATTCCCTGTCTTTTTAATTATCCAGATTTGGGAGGCCAGTTACTTCTAACAGTTGCTTATTCATAACCATCTTACAGATTTACAAATGCTCATGTGTACACTGGGCTTGTGATCTATATAACTGAAAAACAGCTTATCAGAATGCATATCACTGTTAGCTAGTTCCAGGTGTAGAAACCTGCAAATTTACTAGTGTACAGGTGTGTTCTCTTTCAGCGTAACAAGCTGTAAAGGACTAGACCTTGACATGTAACTTAGATATCTTTCATTCTTCTGTGATGACAAGTAGGTGCCTATCTAACTTTTTGGTGGTTGCTGTACAGAATAATTTTATTCAAACTGTATCTGAGGATATGCATGGGAATGGGAAATCCAGGAACGCATAGCCAGGAGCTTGAGCAGCTGTTTTCTTGTCCACCCACCTGGCTAACAGCTGCTCAAACACGAGTCTGGGCAATCAGCTGCCTTAATGGTCACAGGCAATGAAGAACAGAAAGGCACTTAAGGCAATGTATTTACGAACATACCTACAATATTAGTAAACAAAATACAAATAATGCTTTAGCAAGACATTTTATTACACCCTAACCATTCCTTCCTATTTTTAATTATAGAACAGGCCTGTAAAGACTTTAGGGGTGGACCGTGGGCATTAAAATTAGAGGAAAGAGAGCTGCTTTGGCAGCTGAGATTAAATGCATATGCCTACCCTGGTTTAAATGATTGCTGTTCTATAAAATGCATTTTAAAATTGAAATCATTAGATAGGTGAAGTACTTTATTATTTTAAAATTGTATTTAAAATTGTGTTTAGTTTGTTATATACTGTGAAACTTTAATGGGAGTTTTTTCAATACTTTGCATTTAATATAATTGAGGTGCTTGTGATGTCATTGTTAAAGGATGTATTTAAAGATGCTTAGGATTGGGTGTTGTTTGTCTGCGAAGTTCATTGATACTGGTGAACGAAAGCACTAACATTACGTTAAATTTGTTGTGTGGAGTTCTACATCTTGCCTTTTTTTTTTTTTGTTTGTGACATGTAAGGAATAGTTATAAAATTAACAGATAATGGAGTAAAAAATACTGTCAAGGTGATTATGATATAATAAACGGAATAGCTGAGAGATGAGACTGGCAAGATTTAATGGGTAATAGGATTACTGATAAAAATGGAATTTTTTTATGACTTTATCAGTTCCACTACTGAAAAATATGTGCCTATGTCAGTATGTAAAATACAGTCAGATTTTGAAATTAATAACTTTCTCTATGGTAAAATGCATAAAATATATGTTAACAAAAATTATCATTGGAGAAGGCATAAAAAATGTCTATCCTTTGGAAATAAACTCAGATATAAATGAACTTCTAAGGCTTTGGAATACTTAATTAGGAAGCCAAAGTTACAGTTTGATTTAATATTTGTTGAATGCATAAAGGAAAGCATAAAGTTTTTTTATAAAATTGTTAGGGACTATATAAAAGTTAAATCAAAGAGTATATGCTTGGAAACTGATAATACAATTATTACTGATCCTTGTAAACTTGGTGATATATTTAATAATAACTTGTTTTTCATACAGATGGTTTTCATATGGTCATGAGCAATGATAACAACAAATTATTTTCTACCATTAAAGCAGAAGACGATGAAATGTGTTTTATGCCCAGGCACTTGTGCCATTCCTAACTGATCTGTTACTTGAAATGTTACATGAGAGATTTGTCCCAGAAATATGGAAGGAAACCTTTGTCATCCCTATTCCAAAGGGTGATTAAGATGGGACCTGGATAATTACAGGCCTATAAGCCTTACAAGTTTACTGGCAAGGCTTTTGAAAGAGCAATTCTTTCTCTGTTTAGTGCTCCATATAACCAAGTTTTGGATGTTGTCTAGTGTTTTTTTTTTGTCTGCCAGACCCTGTTTAAGCAGTCTGTTGAAAGTTTATGAGAATGTTGTCTCATGTTATGAGCAGACTCTGCCAGCAGATGCAGTCTATTTAGATCTTTATAAAGTATTTGACTTAGCACTGCACAATAAAATTCTTCAGGCCATAGCTGAACAGAACTGAAGGTGGTGTATAATTAATTAAATGGTACAGGACTGTCTAAGAAATAAGAGAAGCAGGTTTAAGGTTCAGAATCCTACTTCATAGTACTGGTTGGTAAATATTGAATTCTTTCAGTGGTTTGTTCTAGGACTGTTCCTTTTTGGTTCATTTATGATCTCATTTCAAAGCTGTTAAGAACTTATGAATACGTAAAAACCCAGATGACACCAAGGTGACTGTAATTGTTAGGAATGCAGATGACCAAAGACAGTTACAGATTGTGTAGATGCTTTGTACATCTGGTCAAATATTAACAGAGTATACTTGTACTCAAAAATATAAGGTATTTCATTTTGGATCCCGTAAAAATATCTATCATACTGTATTAACTATAATAGAATCCCTGTTTCAGACTGTTAAAGATTTAGGTATCATAATTGATGACAGACGCACTTTAAAGCTCATTTGATGAACACAATAAGACCTCTATATGATATTATGAGGGACATTCTGTTCACTATCAACAGTACAGATGGAAGTGCCTTGGTTTCTTTGTTTAAGGTTTGATTCATCCACATTTAGAATATGGTGGACAGGTTCATTTGTGCAATATTACATTTTTTTAAGTTAGAAGGAATTCAAAAAATGTACACCAGACAAATAAAATGAGACAATTTCCATGTAGAGTAAGGTTGAAGAGGGTAACATTGCTTTCAGTCAAGTAAAGGCTTCTCAGAGATGATATCATACTTGTGTTTAAGTGCCTAAAAATGAGATGTTAGCTGCAGTGTTTGGACTGAGTTTTGTATAACACGATAGAGACACCAGGAATAACAACCTTCATGAGAACTTACTGTCAGCTATAACATTGTATTTAACATTTTAGATACAGAGCAAGGAGAGCATGGAATTCTCTCTCCAAGTAGCAATAAGACAATCCAGAACTCTGGTGAACTTTAAGGATAGGTTGGATATGGGGATGGAGGCATATGAAATCGATAACTTGACACTAACTTCTATGTAGCTACTTTGAGGCTTAAGTTAGCTGTATGAGTGCATTGAAACATTGAAGCATTACAGTAAATATTTCTTTACATTTTAACATTCTTTTCTTCATCACAAAATGAGTCTCCTCATAAAATCTGGGCAGCATATTTGGGGTCCAGACACAGGGACCTAACTAGGTCCAGGAATCAAACCACTTCTACAACAGAGGCCTGAAATTATGGTGATTTATCAACTCTTTCATTGCACCTCAGATAACCAGAGTGGTTATCCATTACCTGCAGCATATGGCACTGATCAGTCATCATTCATGAGATTTACATTAGCTTATCTGTCTGTTAGTGGTCTGGATCACGTTATTCCCTTTTTTTTTTAAAGTAAGGCTTTGGCCATCCATTCTTCTTGAGGTACAGTTGTCATCATCTATCTTTCTAAGGGACCAAATGTAATTGTCAGTCTTTCAAGAAGTATGGCTATGATCCTCTATCTTCCTTTGTGATTGGCTGTTGTCACCCATCCATCTTTGGACATGGCTTTAGACATCCAGCCATCTTGGCATAGGCTGTAATAATCTATTGATCTTGTGGCATGGTTCAAGTTTCTCATCCATGTTTGGATCTGGTTCATAAGTGCATAAGTTCATAGGTACTTACCAGGTTAGTGTTCTGTGAGGATATTAAGAAGCCTTGCCTTGCATTCCCATGATAGTTATTAGCCATTATACTTTGCAATTTGAATATCCAAATATAGGCCACACAAGTCTATTTGGGAGTAATTACATATTTCCTCTATTCAGGAGGGCCAGTGGTGCTAAACTGGGATGGTGAATTTGTAGTTACCCATCCATATGTCATTACGTATGAGCAGAGCACAAGAAATACACTATTATTAAGTAGAGTAGAAGATGTTTCAATCTATTTGGTATTATCTGTGATACCTACCTGTCCCTCCAGTATATTCTGTTAATTTTGCAAGAGAGACTGAGGTCCCTTAAGTGGGTGTTTATGATACCATTGGATTTGTGAATGTGTAAGTCTGACAGAAGAGAGTCTTTTTGAGATTCAGTATGTCAGGCAGAGGTTACCTCTCAATAGCCACTATGATGCAAGAAGAGATACAAGACTTTGAGTTGGTCTGTATAGTTTTTTTTGTTTTGTTTTTAGTAAGAAAGTACTGTGGTCATTCAGTTTGTGACAACAGTTTATTTTTTCTGTAAAGTGTCTCGCTGTAGGTGACATAACAGTACCTCCCATCTAATCTGGTAGCCTTTCCCAAAGCAGCATACTAAAATATCAGTCTCAAGTCCCTGTACTGTTTTTTTCCACACTAGCCTGTGTATTATTAGGAAGCTGGCCATTAACTTTACCTAACCTGCCAACTCTAACAGTAACAGGCTTCAAGCACAAAAAAAATACTGCCGCTTAACAGCAGTCTCTGTACTTACATCCAACAGGCCTTAAGACCTGGCAAACTCCTGACGGGTGTATCCCCGCTCCGCTTCGCCCTCGCGCCCCACCCTGCCCCCTAATTCCACCCGCCCCTGCTGTCTCTACATTTATCAGGCTAACAAACCCATCCCACCTAACTCAGAACCAATTACAGCCCTCCTACAATGGAATACATCTCCTCCCCAAATCCCGGCCATCTACCAATACCTTAACAGGCTTTCCTAACTCCCCCCACTTAATTTAGCCTCCCTTTATATAACCATGTGTAAAATAATGAACTTTATTGTCCCACTTTTAGCTCTACTCTTATTTATTCCTTACTTCTTATCGAGGTATGAAAATCAAACTCTATTG
This sequence comes from Protopterus annectens, assembly GCF_019279795.1. NCBI lineage: Eukaryota > Metazoa > Chordata > Ceratodontiformes > Protopteridae > Protopterus > Protopterus annectens. The sequence goes on from NC_056734.1 coordinate 524,161,646, forward strand.
GGTATTCACTTCCCCAATGGTCATACCTACAACTACATAAATCTTCCCTCTTACGAGATTTCTTCCACCAACTACTCAACCTCAGCAACATACTTTAAAAATGTGCACCTAACTCAATGATACCCCAAAGCAACCACTACTAAATCTGGTCTAAAGATACTATGCAAATTACTTAGACTTATAGTTCATCTGAAAAAATGTATTGCAAAAGATGGGGATATACATCCCAACCCAGGACCAGCCATTAACCTAGACACTGTTACCCTAAAATCAGTTTCTAGATCTTCCAACTCTCTCCTTATTTTCCATCTTAACCTAAGAAGTATTAATAACAAGGTTCATAATCTACACGCTCTACTAGCCATGCATCTCCCAGACATTATGTGTCTATCGGAAACGTGGCTTAAACCAGCCACAAAGGATGAAGAGATTCTTCCACCTGGGTATAATATACTGAGGGTTGATTGGATAAAAAAAAAGGGTGGCGGAATAGCGGTAATGTTTAAAAACACACTGAATATCATCTTGAATCCATTGCAACCTCCCAAGGTCTCCAATATGGAACTAATTGCGCTAAAAATTTGCCTAAATAACCATAAAACTATAAATCTCATTGTAGTTTATATCCCCCCCGGGAAAAATGTAGAAACCCTGGAACTAACCTTAAGTTGGTTAGCCATGAATTACCCCCAAGAAACCATCATACTGGGCGATTTCAACATTGACTGGTCCCAGTTCTCTGACCAGACAAATCCCCTACCTATCAACCTACATGGCTACTCCCAAAATATTACATCTCCCACTAGAATTGGAAATACTAGGCAAAAAGGAAGCACTATCGACTGGATTCTTACCAATAAAGATTCACAAAATTATACTACAGGGACCCTCTCCAATGATCTTAGTGACCACCTTATCACTTTCATTATGAAACATAAATTGATGTTCACAAGACCTCCTATCTATAGACTAGTTAGAAATAAGAAGAAATTCCTCCCAGTGCAATTCCTAGATGAACTCAAATTGTGTAACTGGTCCATGTTAAAAACACTTCCCCTAGACGAGAGTGTGGATTACTTCAATGACACATTCCTAAAGATACTAGACACTCATGCACCAAATCGTCTTATCAGATCAAAGATTCGCGTAGCACCTTGGCTAACCAAAGAAACTAAACTGAAAATTAAGCTCAGAGACAAGGCATGGGATAAGTGGCGAACCACGAAAGCACCCCTAGATCGCATTATATTTCAACAATTCAGAAATTCTACAAAATCCAATATCACTCAGGATAAAAATAACTATTACTGCCACCTCCAGGACAAACATCAGAATAACCCAAAGAAGTTCTGGGCAGGTTTTAACAATCTCCTTCATTCTGGGAAGCCTACCACCCCTACCCCCGTGAAACTTACTGGTAAAGATCCTATAGAAATAGCAAATGCGTTCAACTCTTTTTTTACCAAAACGATCCAGTCCCTAGCCAGTCAGTTACCTTCTTCTTCCTCCTCCATAATCAGTGCTATTAGTAAATCTCCACCTGCCTTTAATCTTCAACCAATATCCACCTCCTATATTAGAAGCCTACTGAAGAAACTTAAACCATCCAGCCTATCTGCTGATCGTCTTCCGGCCGAATACTTACAAATAGCATCTGATGTTATAGCCTACCCTATCTCAATCTTGATAAACAGAACCATTACAGAGGCTACAATTCCCTCTCTTTGGAAAATATCATATGTCATCCCACTTCATAAGGGTGGCTCCTCCACGGAAATTTCAAACTTTAGACCCATAGCAATACTGTCCCTAATAGCAAAAATAATGGAAAGGTGTGTTCACAAGCAACTCCTATACTATCTCACCCAAAACAATCTTTTGTCCAAAACCCAGCATGGCTTTCGCCCCCATCACAGTACAACTACCGCCCTCCTCTCCTTTGTTGACTCAGTCAACTGTAACCGTAATAACAAACTTATTACTTCTGCTCTCTTTCTTGACCTGTCAAAAGCCTTTGACATGGTCAACCATCAACTATTGCTTCACACCCTCGAAACACTTCACCTTGACAACTCAGCCCTAAGCTGGTTTAACGCTTACCTCTCAGGTAGACAACAAGCAGTCCAGTGGCAAAGCAAGCTATCTCACCTATTACCCAATACCATAGGTGTACCACAAGGCTCTATACTTGGTCCCCTTCTTTTCTCGGTATTCATAAATGATCTCTCTTTAATCATCCCCAAAGCCACCTGCATTCAATATGCAGATGACTCCACACTAATCTGCTCTGACATCTCTCTCCATAATCTCCAAGTAGCCACCCAAAACTGCTTTGCTGCGGTTGAAAAATGGTTCACAGAACGGAAACTTATCCTGAATCCAACAAAAACTAACTTGCTATTAATTTTCCCCTCCTCAACCACTTCCTTAGGGCAATACTCCTCTCTCATTAATAATATGACCTTCTATGTTCAGTCCACTAATGGCACCATCATAGAGCCTGTTACCAACACCAAACTACTAGGCGTCATTATAGATCACAAACTCAAATTTGACTTGCATATCAGTCAAACCATAAAGACAGTAAACAGGAAACTTGGTTCCATGTACAGAATTAAAAACTTTTTAACTCCCAGCACCAAACTAACCATAGCACGGACACACCTCCTCTCCTCTCTAATATATGCCTCTCCAGTACTTTCCTTCCTAAATAAAACCGAGCTTAATAAACTCTCTATCGCTTACAACCATATTGCCAAATTTGTTACAGGTGAACCGTATCATACTCACCATTGTATTAATCTAAAGAAACTTGACTGGTTAGAACTCCCCAATCTTCTCAAACTTAACCAACTTACAGAAGCATTCAAAATAATTAAAGAACCAGAGAAAACCCCCTCACTGAACCAACTCTTTACCCCCTACACCAATCTTAGCTGCCTCCGATCTTCACATAGTGTCCTGATACAAACTATCAAATCTAACAACTTAGGTGGAGACGCTCTATATGCCAACTCCATTGGAAAACTATGGAATTCCCTTCCTAATAACCTAAAACTAACTACCTCTCTCAACCAGTTCAAAAGTAATCTTAAGAAATTCCTAAAAGCTCATTGGCTATGTCCTTGCACTAAACCGGACTAGTCCAAATAAGTCCACTATCACCCCTTGTCGTTTCCTATTGCCCTCTCCCTCAGCTCTTTTTTCCACTAAGATCCCTACAATTACATGTTTATAACATCTCCTGTTCCTCTGACTGCCTTCCCCTCATAATCTCTATATGAGTTTTATGGGACTATAATTTCACCCTTCTCCTCTGAGCCTATTATCTTTTTCCTCTATACCGTCTGGAACAGCCCAACTCCACTTTCCTTTACATCACTCGACTATTTTACCTATGCCCTGTTTAAATTGTCACCTCTCACTATCATGTTATCAAGCAATTTATTTATTTTAGAAAGATTGTATCCATATATGCATAACAAAGTCTTATTTTTTAATTTCTCCCTGGGTCCCTAACCTGCAATCGGTATGTTTATTTCTGTGTCTCTAACTAATAGCATTATTATGAATTTATCTGTATGTAAGTCAAAGTCCTGTTTTTAATGTGGAGCTTTTCTCCCCGGGTCTCCACTGAATATGGATATGTATCCAGTTGGACTAACCCGGTAAACAAATGTAAAATAAAAATAAAATAAAATAAGTGACTGGACAGTTACATAACAAGGGCCGTTATACTCATTGATTGGCTTGATGAGTGTGGAATACAATGGAATAATACCATCCCTGGATCTGGATGCCATACCTTTAGATGTAAGCTGTGCATTGAAAGAGGACTTCCTTACAATAGTGGATACATGGAATTAAAGAACAGTTCACTGTTGACATATGTTTTCAGCTGTAAGTACAGGATCATTTTTCAGGGAGAGGGGGTGTTGCCAGTATGATAGTTACAAAGGTACTCATGCTTGCCAAAGGACACAATTATACATTTCTTGTTATTTAGTTTTAGTTCATGGTTTTGACATCAGCTGTCTGTTTGGAACAGACTCTCTTGTAGGATCTTGATGTCCTCTTCAGAGTTTATGAGGGCACCAAGTTTGCAGTTATCTGCAAAGTCGGTCAGCCACAAACCCTTAACATTCGCTTTGACCTCCAAGAAGTAAATGCGAAAGAGAAGGTCTCCCAAGGACTGAGCCCTGAGGCACTCTGATAGCAGCAGGTCTTTTACAGGAGGTACAGCCACATACCTTTACTTCCCAGGTTCTACTTGTGAGCCAATTTGCTATCCAGCGAGTTACATAGGGTTAATATTTAGCTGGGAGAATTTATCTGTCATACCCGACTGGGGTTGGTGTTGAATGCCTTTGCAAGTTCCAGATATGCAGTGTGCTCTGATTTGACTTCATCCATGGCCTCAGTAACCTTTTCAAAGTCAGGCAGATTAAGAATACAGGGCCCGGCCTTGACAAGTCTGAACTATGTTTATTTTGAGAGTGGGTAGGTTACCTGTACCCCTATCGATTAGTTCCAAAGTGATTGTTTCTGTAGCCTTACAGATGAGACTGGTCAGGTTTCCAACCACAGCCCTCTTTTTTACCTTTTTATTTTCTTTTGCATCGGTCTGGCTTATGGATCTATAAATACCTGGGTCCATTGAAGTCCCACATTTGTGCAAGGGAATGACTATTCCTGTTCTTTCATCTGGCACAAAACCTGTTTTGAGGTTAATATTGAATACCCTCTGTAGGAGATCTGGCACATTTTGTTTTAAGCTAACTAGTATGTAGTCTGGTTCATTACCCATCCCCAGATATGTAGCGTTCTTATCTGTAGATAGTGCCTTGAGAACTTGTTCTTGGGAGATTTGAGGAAGACTGTAGATGCAGGTATTTATTCTGAGGATATTTGGGGGGGGGCGAAGTTAGAGTTGAATTTGTCTGATAGTACATCGGCTATGTCCTGTGGGTCCAAGTTTGTGACATCATTTACTAACAGCTGTGTTTTGTGTTGGACATTATTTCTGAGATTTCTCACATAGTTTAAAAAGCATTTGTGGTTATCTTTCACTTGTGGGCTATTTCTACCTCATATCTATGTTTGATTGGTCTGATCAGGATCCAGTCCTTGTTCAATTAAGCAAAAGTGTTTTTTTTTTTTTTGTTTTGTTTTTTTGGCTTCCTGAGAGTTTAATTTATTTTTCTGTGCAATGATTTTTTTTTTCTTTTATTGTAGAGTCTGTTTATATTAGGGTTCCATCATATGGTTTTATTTTTGAATTTGGCATCTTATTTGTTTTGCAGGGTACAAATGCATATATGTAACCATTTATATGTGTATAGAATTTGGCAGTAAAGGATTACACATAGGGAGTAAAATCATCTGGGTGGAAGGAGCTTTTGGATTTAGCCAGGTCATCACTCAGTTTTAGTAGATTACACTTAAAATAGTCTCTGAATACAAAGGGCTTGGCGGATTCTTCAGGCTTAAGTATTATGGTGAATGTAGAACAAAAAAATGAAATAGAAAGCTCCAACTAGATAAAAGACAAGTTATTCCACAAGTAAAATCCAGGTAAAAGTCCCCTTCAAATAAAATAAAGTTGTTTTTTAACACAATATCCAATAAAGTTTCAATTAAATAAATTTCACGGTGACTTGCTCCCTTCTCGGTCAAAAATTCAGTGACCCAATTGACACCAAGGTCCTAGGGAATCATCGTATACAGGTCCTTAATATCTACAGTGAGAAAATTATATTCATAGTGAAATGAGAGCTTAATTTCCTCAAGAAAACTCCAAGAGTCACAACAGATCTCTTTCACAGAGGTCAGATTTAACAAGAGAGGAGGCTACAAGTGGAATGGAGTAGAGCTGCCCCATACTGGTAAGTACCAAGTTTAGGATCTTATCATAATAAACATTATACTTCACCAAATTACAGTAAATACCAAAAGTAAGTGCAGAGCTATCATAGTAACTCAATAGGAATGCAAAAAGTTACTTAGGCTCATAGGAAGTGGCTAGGCTATTGGCCCTGAGGCCCTTGCAAGCCTAGTCAAGAATTTAGCCCATGTTCCAACAAGTCAGCACCCTATGCCACTGTCAAGCAGGTACACAGGAGGAATCCCAGGGGTGTAGTTTCTGTTCCCCATCCAGTTATCCAGGTTGCGCTTAAAAAGGTTTAATGAGGTACTCTGCCTCACATGGAGAGGGAGTCTATTCCATAAAAGGGGGAGTCTCTGGGACACAACTCTGTCCTGCCAACAAGTGCTATTGATGTCACAGATCAGGTTGAGGTTGCATGTGCGGGTTACTCGAGTGGAGCTTGACTTATGGATATGCAGCAGTTTTACCAGGACAGCGTCTGAGATTGCTTTGTATGCCAGACAGGTTATTTCTGAGGAGTCTGTAGGAGACTGAGTAGAGGGACAGGGGTTTTAGCCTATCTGCCTAGGGTAGATGTTTGAGGCCCTGAATTCTCCAGGTGAGGAACTTCTGTGGTCTCTCCAGCTGCTGCATGTGCTTTGTGAGGTACATGCTGACAGGGGCATTGTACTCTATAATGGGTCTTATAAGGGAAGAATACAGGGATGTTATGACCACCTTGTCCCTGGATGAGATACCCTTACTAATGAGGTGGGCCATGTAGAAACTTTCCATACAATGGAGGCAATATGGTGGTCAAAAGTCAGTTTGCTATCAACCTAGGTGCTCAAGTCCATCACAACTGTTTGCATGCTTAGTGCCTTATTATCAATGTGATCATTTGTGAGGACATCATTCTCTCCAAAAGGGATTATGATGCATTTTTTGGCATTCAGTTTGAGGCCATGTTTCTGGCACCAGTCATTTGTTTGGGTGAAATCCTCTTGGAGGATGCCACATCACTAGGGGAATTGATGACAGCACCCAGCTTGCAGTCAAAACTTGGTCAGCCATAGCCCACTAGATTTGGCCTGCATCTCTGAGAAGTATATCCCAAACAGCAGAGGCCCCAGGACCGATCCCTGGGGTACACTGCTTGTTATGGGTCTACTACTTGAGGTGGCTTCCCCTGTTTTAACTAGGTGAGTTCTATCAGTGAGCCAGTTTGCTACCCATCTGGGAACATATGGATTGATGCCTAGTTGAGATAGTTTATCTATTATACCCGAGTGGGGAATAGTATCGAAGGCCTTGGCCAGGTCAAGGTAGGCCTCATCTATGGCCTTGGTGATTGTCTCAAAGAAGTCGACCAGATTTAACAGGCATGACCTCCCCTTGACAAAACCAAACTGTGTGGGATCAAGTGTCTGGATGTTGCCAATGTCCTTGTTAATGAGGTCCATGATAATCCACTCCATGGCCTTGCAGATCAGGTTAGTTAGCCTGATGGGTCTATAATTTCCTTTATTGGTGGACACTCCACCTTTGTGCAGAGGTTCATAGGTTCATAGGTTCATAGATTAGTACTAGGCTAACTACCCTTGTGGACCATTTCAAGCCTAGCCAATTACCCCATGTGAGAATCAAACCCCGCACCTTGTGTTTGTAAGGTAAACACCTAAACCATTATGCCATCCTCCCACCCCCTAAAAGTGGATGTAGGTGCAGGTCATAGGTTCATACTAGGCTAACTACCCTTGTGGGCCATTTTAAGCCTAGCCAATTACCCCATGTGAGAATCAAACCCTGCACCTTGTGTCTGTAAGGTAAACAGCTTAACCATTACAGTAGCTGTCCTCCACTCGGCTGGGACAAAGCCGGTACTCAGGCTTTGGTTGAATAGGGTGCCTAATGGTTCTACAAGTTCCTGCTAGGTATTTCAAGACTAGTAGTTTGTCATATCCAGTGTAAAATTATCACAGTCAGTATTGTGGTTGCTTAGCACTGAGCAGTTTTGAGAGAATGAGCACAAGGCTTTGCAAATGCAAGCAACTTATAATAGCACAGAAAAGCTAAAAATATTCAAACAAGCCCACTAGCCGATAATCAAATAACAGACTTCAAAGTCCTAGAGCAATCAGAGGCCTAGAAATGACTAGTTTCTTTCCCTACTCTCACTGAAGTATAAAGCAAGACAATTCTTAGATTACAATAAATACAAAACCTAAGTGCAAAGTTATCACAGTAACTCAGTAATAATGCAAAAAGCACTTATGTGTTTCAAAGCTAATAGTTTGTCAAATCCTCTACATCTTATTTAGACTTCTTTATTAACATCAAATATTACATAGTGGCACGAGTACACATTCAATTACAAAAGAGAAAATAAGCCATTACAAACATCTTCATACATTATACAAATATGATTTCTGCCTTCATAATTATTATTTAATTTAACATTACATAGACTGATTAAGTCCTGCCATCCCTGAAGTATCAATTCTGCGCAAATATGGTGAAAATTTGTCACAATCAGTTGTTGTTGTCTAGTTTTCCAACAAAACTCAATTACCTTGTGATGAGTATTACATAACAGACACTTTGAATCTGAGGTGCATGGCTTCTCCATGCTTTGTGTCTTACATCATTGGTAGAGATCAGGGGTCCTCTTGTTGTAACTACTGGTTTCTACTCAACAGTTCTATAATTATGTACCAGTGTATGCTGTCCTGTACTGCAGCTGTTGAATGTGCTGGGATTCTTCAGTGCTGCTATCTAAACATCCAGTATTAGTATATCCAAATGTGACTCAAGGTTTGCTATTCATAAACAGCATTACTGATACTGACCCAGTGTTTTTTTTTCAGTTTTATTCTGTATGGCCTGGTTTAAGCTATAATGACCCAGTGTTTTTTTTTCAGTGTGGTTCTGTATGGCCTGATTTAAGCTATAATGACCCAGTGTTTTTTTCACTGTGGTTCTGTATGGTCTGGTTTAAGCTATAATGACCCAGTGATTTTTTCACTGTGGTTCTGTATGGCCTGGTTTAAGCTATAATGGTTTCTATTTGGCACTCTAGCTTTGACAATTTTCTTGAAAGTTTGAATAAGCTTTTTTCTGATGGCCTGTTAGCTTTTAGGTGATTGGGAGCAGATATGAAGTGCTTTTTGTCATTCATCTTCCCAATATTATTAAAATCTTCTGAAGTAAAAAGCAGACCAATTGTATGTAAAAGAAACTAAGTAAAAATACCTAAGGTGTATGTCTACCTGACAGTGAAACAGTATAAAAAATAACATTTTTTGGAAGAATTTATTTACTGCTACCATATCAGCATGAATGAAAACCTTTCTTTAAAATGTCAGAAAACTGGAATTCTACCCTTTTGTTCTGCATTCAGAGGCTTCGCTTATGTAGATTTTCAGGAAAACAGATACATTTATTCCTTGCTTTTGAGATACTGTTTGACTAACTTTAGTAATGTAGTTAAATATTTAAGCTACATTTAAGCCTTTCTGCAAGAGACATACAATGTGATCAAATACTCTGGAATGCAGTAGGGAGCAGTATCTTTCCAAGCTGTCCTAAAATGATTCTAGACTTAAAATATTAAATCTGACATCCTTACTTTTTTTTTTTTTTTTAGCAAACAGAAATAAAAGCCAAGAGAAGATAGGTAATCGAAATGGAAGTAACAAATTCTCAAGTAATCACATTTCTTCACCCATGCTGCAAGAACCACGACTGGGAAGTGAGCAGGAAAGTTCTGAGGATCCTTTTCAACCTCCAAGGTATTTAGAATCTGTAATAATTTTCATTGCCTAGAAATGCCTGCATATGGTATTGAGGACAACTGAGACATGGCTCCTGTTGTTTCCATATGCATATTAATTGGATAGAAACAAACAATGTGCTAAAAAGTGTTATTTTGCAAAGAGTGAGTCAAATGCTGTAACACTCGACTGAGCTCACATCTGCTTATGGCCACATAACCATTCTCATGAGTAAGAGAAAAAAGCTCATTCTACACTGGAGAAAAAAAAGATGTTTAAATTGCTTATTGATACCTTGTTTTATGAGCCAGTTGTTTTGCATGACCACAGTAGGGGCTGCGGTCAAATTGATAATTATTTCATCCTCTGCTTTTGTAGCTGATTATCATTGATAAAAAAACTTTTAAAATTCCATTTCCCAGGATAGGAGTCATTTTTGGTATTCATAAACTCCATAAGGATAGTCAAAATACTCTCATGAGACCTATAGTGTCAGCAGCTGCTTATAAAATGGAGCCTGCAGCTTAAGTTGTGGAAGATATGTTGAAGCCAAATTAAGTTCTTTATTTTGGATTGTGTGGATTGCATTCTGAAATTTAAAGACATTGTCATCAACATGAATGATTGTTTGGTGAGAACAGATATTTGTAGCCTTTATACTGTCATTCCCACCACCCTAGGTTTAAAAGGGTCTATATTACTAGAACGAACACTTAAATGTTCAAATCTGTAAAGGTCGACCTTTACAGATCGAACACTTAAACGTTCAAAATAGTAAAAAAGTATATTTATTTATTTTATTTTATTTTTATTTTACATTTCTTAACCGGGCTAATCCAGCTGGATATATTTCCATTTTCAGTGGAGGCCCAGGGAGAAAAGCTCCAGTAATAACACAGAGATAATATAACACTTAAAAATAACCAGTACAAAATATGCAAAGAAAGGATATTAAGAATACATAGTCATGAGTATTAATGAGAGGAAAAACTAACATTAATGTCCTATAGACATACAGAATTAGCTAGTCACTGTGCAGAAAAGATATCTGAGATCAGATACAGTACATTCAGAGGAATTACATTACAAACATAGGTAGTTTAATTTAATTACATTACTAACATAGGTAGTTTAATTTACTAAAGATAAAAAAACAAACATGTAGAAAGGGTTTAGGCATGGGGGGCAAGCCCCCCGGCACCCCCACACCCCCCGCTATTAAATATACCGACTCCAAGATCGCACTTCAGTCAACTATAGTGCGGAAATGGGAAATTTCCCATTCCCTACACTGTAGCGCAATCTTGGAGTTGGTATATTAAAGTAGAGGGTGGGGGGTGCGGGGGTGCTTGCCCCCCTCCTTAAACCCTTTAATTTTTTTTTCTATTGTGTATTTTTTTTTTTTAATTTTTGTAAAATTTTGATCGCTTAACTGTTCGATCTCTAAAGGTCGACCTTTAGAGATTCGAACATTTAAGCGGTCAAGCATTTAATATCGACCCGGTTTAAAATGGATTAAAGTATATTTAATGCAGACAGCTGATTTTTTTTCACCTCTTGCATGGATTTAGTGTGAAAGCACAATTACTTTTTGTTTAAGAAAATTACCAGCAAGTGCAAGGAGAGCCATTGGGACAGCCATGGCTCCCATTTATGCTAATATTTGTGTTGCCATACTGGGAAGAGTATATTTATAATGGTGTTTCTTATATCTTCTGCAAAAATATTTTAGATTTATGGATGATGTGCTTTATGTATGGTCAGGGGAAGTCAAGATATGTTTTGATTTTCAGGAATATCTTAACAACACTACAAAATTTAAGTTTGTTTTTACAGCAGGTAAATGAAGTGTTGTGTTTTTAGACATCAAACTACAGCAGAACTTAGAAAGTGGGAAGTATATTACTTTGATATCTAGGAAGGAAACAGCAAGTAATGGACAGCTACAATTTCAGATTATGCATGCTACATATTTAAAAGAGAATATTGGGGGTGGGGGGGTTTGAGCCAGCAGGCTATGTTCCACTGAGACTGATTTTATTTTTTTAAATGAAATAGATTTTTTAATAGAAAGTTTTAGAGAGGGATATCCCCTTGCAGCTTGTAAAAAATGTAAGGATGAGATTTTGGAAAAACAATGGACAAAGAATATAGACTTTTTACTGAAAATGGGGGCACTAACTTTGTAGTAGAAAATGAAGAATATAAAGTGGATATTAAATACACCATATATATGATGCTAAGTTACACTCTTGATGCCTCAAAACTTAAAAGTATTATCAGTAATAATTGGTGGATTTGGTGTGCAGATCCTTTGGTTAAGGAAGTGGTAGGGGATGCCCATGTCTTTTTCTAATAAAAAGTAGGAATTTTAAAGAAATGTTTGAGGGGAACCAGAACAAAGACAGCTGTGGATATTCATCATATTGATCACTGCTGCAATAGCCTTAGCAATATGGGTTATATCTTTCCAAGGATATAACAGCTGGCAAGCTTCAAAAGCTTAACAGCACCCTACACACACCCAAACTGTCAGCCAGCTCTAGCTGAACTGACTAAAATACAAGTTTGGGCTCATAGCCTTTCAGAGGTTTTGCTGCCACCAAGAATATGACCCTCTGAGGCTTTTGAGGATCAACGATCGGGTTGTGCTTTCCTTTCCTTGGCAGATAAGTTCCCTTTGGGGAAAAAATTCAATTTTCTTAATTTTGTTGATTTTTTATTACTTTCCTCTTCAGGAAAAGTTATTTTAAAAGCAAGGAGTGCTGTGTTTTAAAGGACTGTCTGGAGATAGCAACATACTTTTAAATGGATCACTCATCTTTTCTTTCACTTTAAAAGTGGTGTAAAGTAACTAAAACATTTTCTGTGGTGAAATTGTGTTTATTTTACTTTTGTGGGGCTGGTATATTTGTTCAAAGTATTTTTTTACTGTGTTTTCTATCAAAAAAGTTAACTCTTGTTGACTGGTAGTGCTTATCAGTAATTGCTGCTTGTCTTCCCCTGGAAAGAGGCACCATTTTCAACTTGAACATAGAACAGACTACTGGTCCCATGGTCAGTCCTTCTACCAGCCACAAAAAAAAAAATAGGCAAACAGCCTTTCCCCACCACAGCAGGCTAGCAATTTGCCTCAGCCACAGGTGGGTGACATTGCAATGGCCATTTGTTGTACCTCAGACCACTCATCTTCTACCCCAGATCCCTGTAGTGTGGCACCTACAGTCACTATGGACTAAGGGTTAGCCATGTCCTTTGCAGATGTTGGTTCCTTCAGTGGGTAAGAAAGAGGGAACGGGGAAGTCCCTGTTGTGTCAGAATGCTATGCCCATCCCTGGGAAAGCTACTACTGCCATTATTAACACAGGTGGCCCAATTTTTCTTGTCAAAAAAGATAGAAAACCAAGCATGTATCTACTCCTCCTCAACTTTTTGGATAGGAATAGTTTATTGGGTTTGGTTCAATGATTAATTCAGGCTATTGATACTTCTTGTAAAGTAATTTATAGTAAAAGAAATAGGGATTCCTCTTTTTCTGAAGAGATTCAAGATTCTGAGTCTGAAACAGAAGATGCAGGGATGGATACAGGGCCGGCCTTAGCCGAAATGGCACCCTAGGCGAAGTAGTGCTCCGGCACCCCTTAAGCCCCACCCACACCACAGTCATGAAACACCCCTATTTGAGCCACACCCACAGGGTCACTCCCCAAGAAAGCCACTCCAGCCATTGCCTTAAATTATTTAAATGCATAGGAAGAATAACTACATTGCAAGGTATCTTTTAACTACTTCTGCATAGTATTTTCTACTTTAAATACCAGAGCCAGATCACGGTCAAATAGGGCCCTAGGCAGGGTAATAGACTGCCCCCCAGTGCAGCCGCTCCTGCAGCAACCCCATCACCCAAGCAGCAGCCCCCTCCTCAGCTATTCCAGTGTTCCATTATTTGGTTATTTCTCACCAGTTACCATGCATACTATTCTCGTATTTGCTTCTACAGTCATTACAGATATTGAAATAAAATAGCACAAACACAGGTAGCCATTTGCTAAACAATACAGTCTTGCAATGAAAACAGACTTAGCATAAGCAGTAAACTTCTCTGCCCTTGAAACTCACATTCATTGAAATGTGAAACATTCATATTCATTGAAACGGCATGAAAACCCACATTCATAGAAAATGCATCTGGCCAGTGAAGAATTAAGTTTACCTTTGGGCTGTTTTCAAAACAGACTCCTTGCACATATTTTTTAGGGCCATGCATATGTGTATTTGTTCTTTGATTCACCTTTCTGATTGCATTGAATTATATTCCTTGTATAATACAGCACCACTTGTTAGAAAGTGTTTTAAATTTGTAGATTTAAACATTCTTTTAATAAGCAATGAAACAAAATGTATGAACCAATAACTACTCATTTCAGAAAATTTCAACCATAAAAGGCCACTCAAGACTTCTGTCATTATAATCCACCAATATTTCTCCATACTCACAATCTCTGCAGATATAAAATCATCTGAATTCCACAGTAAAGAAATCCGTACCTAATGAAGAGGTTTCTACTGGCAAAACAACTTCACATATCAATGTTTTATCTACAAATTCAGTGTCTGCTTTCCTTGAAGAATTAATTGCCTATATTGCATTAAAAAATTGGTAAGTTGGTAATATTGCAATAGGAAATGACCAACAAGTTCATAGTCACCACAAATGTCTTGCAAAGGACATACTCAGGAGTGTAGAACCCCTAACCCCCTTATAATGCACCAAATAATCAGCAATTATATGGGCAATGCAATATCAGCACTCCATCTACATGGTGTGGGAGTAGAATCCACAGCCTTCTGCACCAAAGGCAATTATGCTACTAACACTGCTTTCAGATTTTATAACGCAGTATGCCATTTGATAAACAAAAAAACAGCTAGTTGCACATAGAAACATTTACACTTCTTAGAGTATGTTTTAAATTTGTAGTTTTAAACATTTTACCAGTAAGCAATGAAACAAAATGTATGAACCAATAATGACAAAACTACCCATTTCAGAATATTTTAACCATAAAAGGTCCCTGAAACATTTGTCATTACAACCCACCATGCATTTTCTGAAGGAAATGAAGGCTGAAACTCAAATGTATGACATTTAGTTATTTAAATCTTCAGTGATTTGCCAGAAAAACACAAATTTTATGAGGAATAGGCCAAAAAATATGAGGCAAAAATCTGGATAGTTGAGAGGTATGCATATCTCTCAACCTTACTGCAAGAAATCTGGACTGATCATCATCAAGTCTAGATTTACTTCTAACAATGATAAGCAAATCATCCAACTTTTAACACGAGGAACACAGATCACCAGTGTTATCAGCTGTTACCTTTAAATATGCATAGCATTTATTATACTGCACAATATATTTGTGCATTAGCAAATCATTAATTGCATACTCATTTAAGGAATCCATATTCAGCTTCAAACCAATACAGTATTTTAAAGAAAAGAATAATCAAAGTCTGTAACCACAGAATTCAAAGAGAACTTAAATCAGCTTCTACGACAAAAAAAAAAAAAATCGCACCAGCAATATACAACTAAATAATAAAGTAAGTACAGTAAAGTTGTCCTGACCATACAAGGTGTGCAAGCCTGACAAAAGTTGTAATTCCTTTACCAAAATGTTAATTTCTCTCAGTCATTGTTATTATTTGTTATTCTTTATGAAGGCAGCTTCCCTGCATGCATAGCATCCTGAAAGGCTGCAGAACTATTGTGTTAAAGCATTGTAATATAAAACACATCGCAAAAGAGCATCCAGGTACACTGCAGGAGGTGTGACCCAAATAAGCAACAAACATTGTCCGTGGGTATTGCAGTATCACATGGGTCTTTTTAAATGACATGAGACGTGCAGCAGTGTGCATTAGTCATTTCTTTACAGATATTTTATTTATTTATTTAATTGACATTTGTTTACCACAGTGGTCTGACTGGGTCTACAGAACCTGTTTTCAGCAGAGGCCGTATCAGATTTGTTTCATTAAAAGGGGGGTGCTGATTTATAACTACATGGCAATTTGTGAAGTGAATAAAAATGCATACAGGTCTTTTTTTCAGGGAACCTGCCCTCTACTTTGCCAGGTTTCCAGAGAAGGTGTAGTAGTATTGTTGCTGTTCTACCTAGCAAATATAATAAAACGTAACAGTATATTTCTATCTCTAAAAGTGGTGCAAGTAAAATAAAAATGGCATTAGCTGCAGATATTATAGAATTCAGGCAGCTGTTACTAAACAATAGTGCTACTCACAGACAACGTACCTTGTACACCGAGTCACTGTTGATTTTTCAGTAAAGCAGTCTTTATATTTCCTTTACAGTTCTAGCATGTTCCTGACCAAATGTCCCAGTGGGCTTCCACTTCACTCAATAATGTTTCCTGAAGGTCCTGCAGAAGGATGTGGCAGTGGCTAGTATCTGTAGTCTGTCTTACCTCACAACTGTTCATCCCAAACTGTAAGCCTCTTGTAATAAGGTACAGAAACCTTACATGAACAGGGGAGCTTTCCTCTGCCTTATACAATACACCATTATGCACTTTTCTGAGAAAACAATATCAAAGGTGATGCATACTGTGCAGACAATGAGACGATTATGAGGGACTGCTGTATACCAATCTCTCTTGCTCTGAAATGATATTAACACCAGACAGATACCTATCAACACAATGAGCTAATTCACAAAGTTCTGTGGCTGCTGAGGGCATTCACAGTTTACTGTGGGGTAGACTGATGTGAACTTTTCTTATTAAAGCATGTACAGCTTCTGTTTACATTAGACATATTATTTTTAACTAAACATAATGTTAACCACATGGTACACTTGATTCTAGGATGCTTAAGGCAGCACTTGTTCAGATGCATCTTACGCAAGAAACATCTAATGTAATACGATAAAGTATATGGCATGAAAGGAAGATGCACATAAATTTCCCAAAACAAAAAGATGTACAACGAATGAATAAAATCATGAAACTAGTATATTACCATAAAATAAACCATGAAGTAGCCAGCAACATACCATAAAATAATAAAACATAACGTACCCATTAAAAAGAACACAATGTTGTGTGTGTTTCACGTGCATGTCGCTTGAACTGCAGAATGCATTTAGTTGACATTGGCGTCATGATGCACACAAGTTTCTCCTTAAAGGAGAAGACTCTCGCACCGCCAACTAAAGTTTTTTTTTTTTAGCCTCCTAGCCAACCCTCAGCTGTAAGTGGGAGGGTGCTCGCGTCCCCTCCCCCACCCTCTGCCCTCTGGTTCCAGCACCAAGAAGAGCGCAAACTTTATATTAATTAAAATAAATAAATACATAAATACATAAGGCGCCCTTTACAAGGCCAGCCTGTACGGTGCCCTAGGCGATCGGCTAGTTCGCCTATGCCTAAGGCCGACCGTGGATGGATACAGTTTTTTTTCCTTAGATTTCTGAGTCAGACTACAAGGAGAGCTTAGTTCCTTATTCTCCCTGTTGAGGTTTCTCTTTCTCTTTCTTTGGGACTATTGCTAGAATGTGCCATTGTTTTTAGTGAGAGTACACTGAGGTTTCTCAGTCCCTCAGAAAATGCTAGGACTTGTTACAAAAGGATTTTCCTGAACCTAACCCTATTCCTCTTGTTCTGTCTGCTTTAGAGGATGCATGTATTACTGTTTGCATTTTCCTGATAGCCAGCCTGCTGCCCCTAAAAAGGAAGATAGAATGTATAAAGTTCCTCATTCTTTTAAAATTTTGTACACTTTTCCCAAACATGACCCAGCAGCTTTAGCTTTAGTAGATCCCACTGCTCCTAAGCACTTAGTTAATTCCAGTCTTACTCTTTCTAATAAGGATGGGAACATTATTGATTGGTATGGTAAAAATGGTGTACTTCTGCAACTATGATTTTCAGAACTTTGAATTGTCGGGCTCATATGTTAAAGTTTGTTTTGACAAATTGTGAAAGTATCAGGAATTTTTTAACTACAGTTTCTTCTTGTGAGGAAAAATCTGCTTTTAATAATTTAGTTTCTTCTATTGCATAGGTCAGTACTCATTGTTTACAGTATATGTATGACTTTCTTAATACTTCTTCCATTATTGTGACCACTAGTACTTTTTTGAAGATGTTTGCATGGCTGCATTCTCTGAAATTCCTGCATGATGTTAAAAATTAGATTTTGAATTCTTCCTTGGATAGAGATTTAATGTTTGGCCCCTCTGCTGCAGAGATGAGCAAAAAGTGTGATGAAAGAGCCAAGCTGATCCAGGGCATCTCTAAGATTTTTCAAACTTCCTTTTCCAATGGATTTTCTATTCTCATCCAGTTTTGCCAAAAAAAAAAATAAACAGTCTCAACAACAATACAGGTAAATAGACGTGTAAGAAAAAATGGTAAGGGGTTCCAAAAAGAAGTATCAAACCTTCAAAACCAAGGACATTCCATCAAGTCTGAATGGCTGTTCAAGAGATTGTGTGAACCCCTCCCACCTCTGTCCCTTTTTTACTTCCAGAAAGTCTAAATCTCCATTTTCCTCTTTGTCGACAGATAGTTTCAGACAAACAGGTTCTCAAAGTAATTTTTCAGGCTTACAGATGACAGTGGAAGGAAATTTATCATTTCCAAGGGTCATTCCTCATCCTCTAGATCAGACTCTTTTGTTTCCATCAGTTCTTCATCACATGGTATCCCTTAGAGTGGAAGAACCAGTTCTTCCTTCCCAGATGGGGAAGACTTTTTATTCAAGGATATTCCTAGTGCCAAAAGAAAGAAAATTCATGGAGACCAATTCTGGATCTTTCTTTCCTAAATCTGTGATAGTGCCTATTCTTTCTCTTTCAAGTTTCCTGGTAACATTAGACTTAAAAGATGCTTATCATTACATCCCTATTCATCCAGACTTTAGATGTTTCTTAAGGCTTTGTGTGTTTGGCTCACATTATCAGTTTTCTGCCTTATCCTTTGGACTATCCACTGGCAAGATGTTCCAAGAGTGTTCACAAAGTGTCTAGCTCCAGTTATATATAGCTCTTTGCAGGCTACAGGTTATCCACATTTGTCCATACTTAGGCAACATGCTTATCTTTGATTTTTTTTTCAGAGTGTCAAGAATCACTCTTTATTGGGTGAGAGATCTGTTCCACAAGCTTGGATTCCAAGAGAACATTCAAAAGTCTTTCTTGACTTGTTCAAACAGCTTTTCTTCCACAGGAAAAAATAGATCTTTACCTAGATCTGTTTTAAGGTTTTACACTCAGACTTCAGTCACTGCTAGATAATACCACATGATTTTGAGTCTCATGGCATCTATAATTCACGTGATACCTCTGGCAAGACTCCTCATAAGAAACATACAGTGGTATTGGAAATCTTTTTTTTATTCCAAAAATCTTTATTTTTTTTTTATGCTATTAAATTTTTAACAGATACAACCAAAACATTTGCCTAGAAATTTAGTGTCTAACCATGAGAATATAAATAATACATATGGAATAGACAATAACCTATTTACAAAAAATTTAAAACTGTACAGACAAAATAAAATGTTTACAGTATATGCTCTATATTGCAATACGATGCATAAGCCTACTGGATGAGTATACAATCTAACTAACTGTAGGAAAAAAAGGATTATAAAAGATACTTAAATATAATTACTCTATAGCTTATTTATTTTCAAATGTGATATGAATAGAAAACAACTAATTATATAACAGTGGAATAAAACCCCAGAAAACTTGATCAATTGAAAAAACACCTGATGGAAAATTTATACTTGTGGTTTATATTGCTAGAATACATTCAAACAACAGAGCAAATTCCCATGAAAGTGTAGCTTTTTTGCAACCCATTTTTTCTAGTTTGACTTTTAGAGAGCACCAGAGTTTATATAATGGTTTACAACTCCATAATATATCTATCCTCTTTGTGATATTTGCAAAGAGAACAATCTGCTGGCAGGTTAGGGTAAAATTTTGTAAGAATACCTAGGGTTTGATATGCATTGTTATTTATCATTAACTGCATGTACAAAAGATTTTTAATAGCTACAAATGTAGAAGTTATATTAACTGATCTGAGTTGTTGATTATATGGAATGTCTGTGTTTATATCGGTCCAGTAATTAGAAAATATTATGGAGTCATGAAATATTAATGAAGTAAATAGTTTATATGTATTTGTCAGATTTTTTTCGAAGTGAAGAATTTCCATAATTGGTTATATAATGTTATATTAGCTTCATTTACATTGGGTTCAGTCAGATACATTGGCATTAGCTCTTTTATTTGTCTCAGTATAATAGTCTAACTTTCTGGACAATTAACTGATTTTCTAAAATTGCTAATTGAAAGATGTCTGTTTAAATAAAAATCCAAGCTTGACTTATCTTTAAAGAGTGGGAAATTAAACAATTTAGGACTCTGATATTAATCCTTAGGTTAGGATTTACATTAAGTGGTTGTAATAGCATAAATTAATTCTTGGGATTAACTAATTCTAAAAGATTTGAAACATTTTTATTTTATTTTATGTATTAGGAAATTATGTAGTTTGGGACTTTTGAAGTTCTCTGTTTTAATAAAAGGTAGTGCTTTTGGGTTACAGTCTAAATACATAAAAAGTTATATCACATTTTGACGCAAGAAGGACTCTACAAAGATGATTTAGGACTGGTATCTGAAATCTTTTTGGTCCTAGCATTAACACCCTTTTTCTTTTCAAATCCCAGTTCTGGGGTTTGTCAGAAGAGAAATCTTTTGGTGGAGACAACAGATGTATTTAAATCTAGGCCTTCCTTTCTCCCTTCCTCCTCCAAAGCAGTCAGTCACTACTGACATTTCGGACTTTGCTTGAGGAGCAATTTCAGGAGGGATAAAAGTGCAGGAGGTATGGGACACCAAGGTCAGATACAAGGACATAAATATCAAGGAGATGTTTTCCCTGATCAAGGCACTCAACTCTCTGAACCATCTTTGTTCCCCGGGACCTCTTCAAGTTGTTATAGACAATACTAGAGTCAGGTGATACATCAACAAGCATGGGAAACCAGGTCATACCCCCTTTGCAGGCCAGCCATGTTAGCTTGTAAAACATTATCACTCTGCAGGCATCCTACCTTCCATTACAGCACAGTTGTGCGATAGACAAGCTGAGCAGGACAAGAGTAGAACCCTCACAAATGAAAACTAGATCAGGGGTCTTCCACAATTTGATCCATCCATAGAGAGTTCCTCAAGTAGATCTTTTTGCCTCCTCTCTGAACAATCAACTGTCAGGATTCTGTATCAGGATTCCATGCAAGAAGGTCTGTAAGACAGATATCTTTTCTTTTCCTTGGATAAGAATGTTCCTGCATGCTTTCCACCCTTTCTACTAATATCCAGGGTACTTCTGAAGATTCAGAAGGAATGCCCCAAGATAATTGTGGCGACTCCCTTCTGGTCCAGGCAACCACGATTCTCCCTTTTTTTGGAAATGGTCAGGGGCAATTACCACAAGCTTCCTTACAGACTGGATCTGTTTGACATACCCCAACATTAATCACCTTCAGTTGACTCCCTGGATGATAGGCTCTTAATTTCTTTGAGGCACCTGTTTACTGAGGACATGCAGCAGGTAGTAATGGAGGTAAGAAAGCCTGCCACTAGAAAATAATAAAGTAGCAAATGAAAAATGTTTTCTAGTTGATGTCAACAACATAACCATAACCCATTCAGGGCTAGTTATTTTCTGCTTCTACAATATTCACATGAGTTACTCTCCTATGGCCTTTCATTTTCCTCTAACAAGGTTCATTTAAAGCCCATTTCAGCGTGTCTGCCCATGGATCCTTCTTTTTCCTATGCATCTTCATGTCAAAATGTTCTTGAAAGGGGCTTCACATAAGAGGCCTCCAAGAAAACCAGAGTCCCCTCCTTTGGATCTTAATTTTGTGTTAGAGAAGCTAATACTTGCTCCATTTGAACCAGGTAATCTGTCTGACTTGAGGTTCTTAACGTGGGAAACAGTTTTACTGACTACTCTGACCTCTGCAAGAAGGATATTTGAGTTGCAAGCTCTTACGCTGCGTCAGCCCTATCTCATTTTCCATTACAACAGGTTTTCTTTGAGAATGAATCTGTCTTTTATGACTAAAGTGGCATTTGAGTTTACTTTAAGCCAAACTTTCCATTTCCCTATTATTTTTCCTGAACCTAAAAATGAGGGAGAAAGGATACTCCATACTTTGGATGTCCACAGACAACTCAGGTACTATACTGACACAACTAAATCTTTCAGATCTTTGGATAAGTTGTCCATTTTTTGTGAAGATAAGAAGGGACACATTGTGTCAAAACAGACTATTTCCAAGTAGTTGTCTAAAGCTATTACCTTTTATTATACTCACCATAACAAAACTATTCCAGGCAAGATAAAGACCCATTCTACCAGGGCCTTGGCGTCATCTATATTTTCTTGGAAAGACTTGCATTCTAGAAGCTGCTACTTGATCCTCTGTATATAACTTTACAAAGCACTATAAGATTGATTCCTTATCTTGGTCCAGATCAAGCTTTTGTATTACCATTCTCCAGGGGTTTCTGGACTCTTCTCCTTCCACTCCCAAATATAATTAGCTAAGATAATCTATCCATATGACTAAGGCTACTGCAGCAGTGGTCAATATGATGACCACTGTACAGTTGTGTAAGTAAAGCTTTCCATAATAGTACATGTCTGAATGATCACTGCTGCTGTAGCCAATCCCTCCCTCCATCCCTTGCTTTTGGTGTGTTTTTTATATCAGGTTGTGGACATTCATTTTTTGTTGTTCCTAGCATTGTCCTTTAAGGGCTCAGCCTCCCTCTCTGTGCTAGCAGGAAATCTCTGAAGGGCATGGTGCCCAAACTTTTAGTCAGCTTGAGCTGCCTGAGAGTCTGGGCACATAGGCACATGCCATGTGCCCTGAAGCTTTGGAAGTTAGCCAGCCATTATATCCACTGCAAGGATATAACCCATGTAGCTAGGGCTACTGCAACAGTGATCATTCAAATATTTACTGTTATGGTAAATTTTACTTACCCAACTCTACTTTATTTAAGGAATAAAGGCACTTTTCTTGCAAGCTCTGCAATCAATGTAGGTTAATTGCCAATTCCACTTCTTTATTTTGTGTCAACACAGAGAAAAAGTATGCTCCTCCAAAACAGAGTTTCCATATTGGTAGAATGACTAGAAAGCTAAATGCTAGAATTTATTAGCACTGTTTTGCCATAAAATGGAGAGATAAAAAGAATGTTCTTTATAAGCGCACTTTAAAACGTATGAATTTTAAATTATTTATATTTTATGAAGTATATGCAATAGAATCAGATTTGAGAAAAGGGGATGCAGAAAATGCATTGGATATTAAAGAATATAAATGACAAAGAGAATTGAATGCACTTTAATTGGGTGGTTTGAATGAATACATGCATTTTAAATATGTTTAAAAAAAGCAACAATTAAGAAAGAAGTTACTTTTGTAGTAATGAAGTCTGTTATTTTTTTTCATTTAGATGGAAATTGAATGGCTAAAGTGATTGTAGCTGTTTTCTTTATTTTTTAAATGGTCTTACTTAATTGGTTATTTTTTTATGATGTCACATAGTTTTTGAAGTATTTAATGCTGAATGTTGCTTTTAGCACCAGCGTCTAATAAAGTCTTTGTGGAGATGAAAGTGCTTACTCTGGAAGAATAAAAATATGTTTTATTATGTGCGACATGTTCAGAATGTTTCTCCAATGTAGAATGAGATTGTTTCTGTTATTTTAGTGTTTATTTCTCAGGCCAGTGTCTTGTACATTTTTTTCTTTCATTTTCGTGAGTAGAAGACCTGCATACTGATACAGAAGGCTAAACAAACTGATGTCCACAATAATGGCACAGAAGAAATGAAAATATATTTTAAACAATAGTGTAAAATGGAACACTAATGCATATTTATAGAGTTAACCCAAGAATGGCTGCATAACAGAAGTGTGATGCAGTTGTGATTGACATAAAAATGTGAGATCATCCAACATAAAAAAAAAAAAAAATCACACTAGAAATGTAAAAGCTTTTTTGGGGGGAGGGGGCTTCATACCTTTTAACCCACTGTGATGCAGCTGGGATTGACACTAAAAATTAGATTATAAAGCTGTGATCACTCCCCTGAACACTAAAAATCAAAAATTTCTCTAACACTTTAAAATAATTTTTGTAGGGGGATTTCATCTGTCTACCCCCTCAGTGTGGAAACATGTGCCCCTACACCCTTTCTAGATATATTTAAAAATTTTGAAAGTAGTGTGCCATGTAGCGATGGGAAATCCAACAACTTTAATCTTAGTATATGATTTGCATCCGTCTCACTTATGTTAATGTGTCAAGCACTACTGTGAGATACTTTGCCTGGTACACAATCCCTCCACAGGATTTTTATCAAGGTCCATACTTTTGTAGTTTGTTCATTATAAAGAAGAAAGTAAATAATCAGTCTCTTGACTACGGGCATTTCTGCATTTTCATTCTTTGCATTGCTGTCTTATTATTTATTGCAGGGGCTTAGGGCATTAATGTGATGGCAGTTTCATCACATTCTATTTTATGAAAGAAGTAGAATTTGTATTTTGCTTTTCTCTTATAGCTTCCGTGCTGGGTGCTACCCTCTGCACAACTTTACTTCTATAATTATCTCTGATGTTTTGGTACCATGTGGAAAAAGAAATGTTCCTGCCATGATCAAAGTGTGGTTTCAACCATTCGTGCATCATTACAATTATAGATTTAGCCTCTGAACAATTATAGGGTTCTCTTTCTTTTAGTGTTTGTCTTCAGGAAAAAATAACTGAATGCTGCTGAAATTCTAGACGACTCCTGTTACAAGTTATTAAAGCAGTAATCAATGCTGGGTTATGGGTTTACCCATAAATGATGTAGTTACACCACCTAGGCAAAGACTTTCCTAGTCTAAAGAAAATACACGTGGGTAAGTACTAAGCAGCCCACAAACCTAGCATTAATTATTACTGTTATACCTTGGCATGTAAAGTCTAGAACAGATATATATTTTTCCTAAGCGATAACTAGGTACATTTTATGAAGTAACACTGTTTTGAAAAGCAGCTCCTCTGTTTAACGTGTGTTTTGTGTATGTTATTTAGTCACATAATACTTAATGTTTAATCTAATATGGATTTTTATTGCTTTTGTATTTTTTTTATTCTTTCTGTCTTTTATTTTGTTCATTTCTTTTAGTTATATGAGCTAAGTTATTTAGCTTTAAACTGCAGATTAGTTCTGCACACATTCGATGTATTTTATATGCAAATGGTTTATATATTTTCTTGAAGTATGTTGCAGCTCTGTTTCCATCTTGCTTTCCAAGAGGAGCAAAATATGTTGAAATCCTAAGCAAAGTTCTTGTAGCTTAATTAAGGTTTGAAATGGAATTGTAATAATCCTACCTTATTCTCTTTCCATTTACATCTCATAATTCCCAAACTGTTTAATTTGTAGTGAATTTATTTTTTATTTTGTCCTTCCACTTTTAAAATTAATATTTTTCCAGGAGCATTCACTTTTACAATTATTTCAAAATACTTGCTGAAAACCTATGTATCGTACTACAGTTCTACCAGGAAAAGATGACTGGTGCTGTGGATTTAACCATTCCAGTTGTCGTTTTGGTTTCCATGAAAGGAATACACTTCTTTAGTGTATCCTTCATGTAGCTGAGACATTGTAGCCTTCACTAGACAAATACAGGACATACACAAAAATGTCATATTATACTCAGTATTTATATCATTCAATATTTTTCATTTTCTGAATGTTTTTATTTTATATTTGTTGTAATGTCAGAATCTCAAGTACATCAGTTTTTATAGAATTCAGTGAAGTCCTTGAAATGTTTCATATTCTAAAGGAGGGGAAAGTAACTACTGATTCTTCTCTCTTTTCCATTTAGTTTATATTCCAAGATTTCTTCTGCATTTTTTTTTTCCGTTTAAGATAATTTAATCATCTTACAGTCTGAGTATGTTAAAAACATATTTGTCACTTTGTGTCATAAATGTTTATCTCCACATACACTCCTGCTAGAATGTGCAGATGTGTGCACTTGCCTTCATGGTCAGATGTGTCCAGTTTACACCCTGGATTGTGGCCCAAAGGACATCATTCCTTCTAATCCAGATGTGACTGAGGATGCCCCATCCCACCCATCAAGTGAATCTAACTTATTCCCTAGACCAGAGGTCCAGAGGAAGACCTATCCTTCTGGTCACAGGAGGCAAGCCAATCAGTGACCTGCATTATTCAGTGATAGTCACAGGAGCCTTTTTTCCATGACTCTAACCCTCCCTAACCCCTACCCTTAGTGGTGATGTAAGGAGTCAGAGACTCCAGTGCTCTCCAGGAGGATACATGTACACTCCCTCACACTCACCCCCTGAAGACTACTGTCACTGGTTATGATTCCAATCCTACCCCCCCACACCCCATCTACTCATTGGCTTTTGTATAAACCTTCACTTCCACAGGGACATAGGCAGACTGGGAAACACCATTCCCTCCCCCAAACTGGACGTACAAATCCTGCTCCTGCCACTCATATCTACCCTGCTATGCACTTGTATTACCAGAACTGATATTCAGATTTGTATAATTTGGATCATAATCAGGGTTTCAGCCCACTGCCCCACAGAGCTGGAGTATATTTGGATTTTTCTATTGTGCCAGTCTTGTAATTCCATGCAGTTCCATGAAATTTTGATTAATCATGCACCTACGACTTTTGAATGATCTGTACTTGTGGTTATTCCAATTTCCTCACATTTTCAGGAATGTGATAGTTGACTGTTCTAAACAGTCCCTAGCCTGGTTTTTGAATCAGCAGATAAATAAAAGGTAGCTATAACCGGGTTGTGATATGATAACATAATGGGACATTGTTCCATATCCCAGATAAATTGCATAATGGGTTTCCCCTATTTAAATTCTGTTCAACACAGAGATGGTGTTTAGTACAGGAAAAATATGTATATCTTTAACTTATGAAGATAGTTCTGATGCCATATCTTCCAGTTCCAGATTATGAACATTTTTTTCAGACTCGATTGTTGTTTCAGCAGTGATGCTGTTGTACTGAGATAATTAATGTAAAGAGATTAAATATTCATTTAATTTGTCCAATGTCATATAGGCTGAGCTACCTTTCACTAATATGTTAGACTGGACTGTGAATGGAGGGGGCTAGGAATGTTGGACTGACAGCTGACACAGCCTTCTAATGTGCTAGGAAGGAGCACAGACATGCAATACGCCATTGTATATCCTCTTTGGAGGCTCACTACAGAGGTGAGCAGAGGTCTGTGCTAAACACCAACTGCCTTGAAAAATGTTTTATTCTTATAGAGTATCTGTACATGTAGGAAAGTCAGAGGCAGCTCATGATACCATCTGCTGGGCTGCAGCCATCCAGGCTAAAAACATAAAAAATAATGTGTTAAATTAATTTAGAAAACCAACTATTATGTTTAAATAATAGGGTCATAGGTTCATAGGTTCATAGGTTCATACTAGGCTATCTGCCCTAGGGCATTTATAAGCCTAGCCAGAGTGTGTTTGGCTTTCGCCACCCATTTTAAATTAATTTTGCTATGCCCTTTTACGAGGTTAGTATACTGTGCCTCTGTCTAACAGTGACACAGAAGTGATACCCGGGGTAAACCTACGATCTCCCATCCACTCATCAAGATTCCTCTTGAAGAGAGTCAATGAGGGACTCTGCCTAACCTGGACTGGGATTTTATTCCAGAGTGAAGGGAGCCTCTGGGTTATGAATCTTTCCCTCCAGCATGTCCTAATTATTTCAGTGCTGAGGTTCAAGTCTCTCGAGCACGTAGCTCGATGGGATTTGGATTTTCTGAGGTGCAGCATGTCCATTAATTCTGGGTTGGACATGGCTTTATACGTCAGACACAGATTGCCTCTGAGCAGGCAGTATGCCACTGAGTAGAGCTGGAGTTTCTTTAACCGGAAAGCATATGGCATCTGTTTGAGCCCTTTGATCCTCTTGGTGAGGTACTTTTGGGGCCTTTCCAGTTGCTGCAGGTTTCTGGTAAGGTACATCCCAAAAGGGGCATTGTACTCAATTATGGGCCTGATAAGGGATGAGTAAAGAGGCACGATGACCTCCCCTGATCTAGATGTGAATCCCTTCATGATTAGCTGGGCTATATAAAATGTTTTTCTAACCACTTTGGCCACATGGTTGTCAAATGAGAGATTGCTATCAAATTGGGTCCCCAGGTCCCTAATTACTTCTTCTGTACTTAATGGATTACCATCTATGTGGTAATTTGTGGGCACTTTGTTTTTGACAAAGGGGGTGATTATACACTTTTTGGCATTTAGCTTGAGGCCATGGTTCTGGCACCAGTTGTCTGTTTCTATGAGGCCCTTTTGGAGGATGCTTGTGTCGGCTGGAGAGTCGATTATGGCGCCCAGTTTGCAGTCATCTCTGAACTTGGTCAGTCACAGTCCTTCCGTGTTGGCCTGTACCTCCGAGAAATATATACTGAACAAGAGAGGTCCCAGGACTGAGCCTTGTGGGATGCCACTTGTAACTGGTTTGGAGTCTGACATGGCTCCAGCAATTCTAACCATGTGGATTCTGTCCTTGAGCCAGTTTGCAACCCATCTAGTGACATAGGGGTTTATATTTAAGCTGGTGAGCTTATCTATAATGCCCAAGTGGGGTATTGTATCGAAGGCTTTTGCGAGGTCCAGGTAGGCTGTGTGGACCACCTTTCCCTCGTCAATGGCCTTGGTGACTGTTTCAAAGAAATTGACCAGGTTTAAGAGGCAGAATCTGCCCTTAACAAAGCCAAACTAGGTAGGATCCAGTGTCTGTAGGTCCCCAATATCTTTATTTATGAGGTCCATGATGATCCTTTCCATAGCTTTGCAGACCAAGCTAGTCAGGCTTATGGGGCGATAGTTTCCAGGATCCATTGAGGCACCACCTTTGTGGAGAGGGACCACTGTTGCTGTATGCCACTCTTTGGGTACATATCCTGTAGTAAGGATGAGATTGAACAGTAGTTTTATGTTTGGGTTTAGCTCTGCTTGGAGTTCATGTAGGACGCAGCCTGGGACACCATCTGGTCCCATTGATGCTGTGTTTTTTGCTTTGGAGAGGGCAGCTCTTACCTGAGCATCTGAGATGTCAGGGGGGCAGCACTCTGCTGGGATAGATATTTGCCCTTTTGGTGGGGAGGGGTGAGAGAAGTTTGCGCTGAACCTGTCAGCTAGGATGTTGGCAATGTCTGTGGGTTCAGTGTATTTTTTGTCATTTTGGACTAATTCTGACCATATCTGGGAATTCCCACCTAGGTTCCTAACATAACTAAAGAAAGCCTTGTGATTATCCTTAGTGTCCTGTGCAATTTTTCTCTCGAAGCTGGCCTTAGACGAATTTATGAGTGCCTGTAGTTTTTTGCTAATACTGATCAGAGATGCCTTCCCTTTTTGGGATTTTGCTCTATCATGTAGTAGCTTCCTCCTTCTATTGTATAGTTTGTTTGTGGCTGGGGTCCACCAGACAGGACGTCTGCCTTTGGAGGAGTGGGTCTTGGTTTTATTTGGGATTGCATGATCCATGCATTCCTGAAGGTGTTCATAGAATGCGTTTATAAAGGATTCTGCGGTCTGGGCCATATTTTCCACAGGCCCGGGGGCTTTGAAGGATTCCACCTTGGTTTTGAGGCGTGTGAAATTTTCTTTAGAGAAGTTTTTCACTTTGATGTATAAATAGGGGTGTGTTTGTTAGTGCTTTTGTAATACACCTGATGATGCCTGTTTGGTGAAAGCGCTTGTGTCTTGTTGCACTGCAGTAAAAGTTTTGAACTGGATATATCAGCTATCTTCTGTGTCTTCCTATTCATATGTTTAAATAATAGTTGACTTTCTGACTTTGTGTTA
Organism: Protopterus annectens; assembly: GCF_019279795.1. Lineage (NCBI taxonomy): Eukaryota > Metazoa > Chordata > Ceratodontiformes > Protopteridae > Protopterus > Protopterus annectens. Next base: position 524,191,320 of record NC_056734.1, read on the forward strand.
TGTTGCACTGAGGAGACACAAAACAAAATAAATAAGTAAAATCAACTTACTCCAATAAAACAGCCTGGCATTATACTTAGCTGACCATCAGTCAGGTTTGATATGAAACAACTGGCAACAAACAGAACCATCAGCCTTACCTGGCTGTTGGAGGAAGTAGCAAGGAGCCCTTCCTGTTGGTTCAGGCTGCCTCACGTGACTGAAACAGCCAGAGACAGGAAAAAGAAAGTAGTTAAAGTGTGAGAGGAGGCATAAACAGGTTGAGTGTGGGAATATGTTTTTATTTATTTTGTAAATGTACGCACACACACACACATTATATATATATATATATATATATATATATATATATATATATAGAGAGAGAGAGAGAGAGAGAGAGATTTTTTCAGGCAATCTGCCTGCTACTGACATCATGTAAGAGAAGGTAAGTATTTAACATGTGTGTGTATGAATGTATGTATGTGTGTAATTATTAGGTTGTATAAGTTCTCATCTATCCCCATATTTGCATAATATTTTGGTCTTTCTTTTTGCTTACATGTGTATATGTGTATATATATATATATATATATATATATATATATATATATAATAAAATACAGTGGTGCATTTCATCAAAACCACAAAATATCAAAATTCATTTCACTGAAAATGTCACTTACCCTAAATATATCTCCAAACTTTTTTTAGCAGGAGAGATGCCTCACTGCACCTCCCATACTCCGTACCCTAAATTAGATATACTAACTCCAAAGTCACACAACTATGGAGGAAAGAGAATACTCTGGACACAATGAATCACTGCTAAACAGAGAATAGTCTGGACACATGGATTGACTGCTGCACAGAGAATACTCTGGACACATGGATTCACTGCTGCACAGAGAATATTCTGGATACATTGAGTCACTGCTGCACATAGAATACTCTGGACACATGGATTCACTGCTGCACAGAGAATACTCTGGACACATTGAGTCAATGCTGCACACATTCTTCTAGTCATGGAGGAACAACTTAACAGTGACCATTAGCAAGGAACTAGTACTGAGAAAAACTAATTTGTATTGTAATTCCTATGCTCCAAAACCAAACCAACAGTCATTTTGTACATTAATTTGTATTGTAATTCCTGTGCTCCAAAACCAAACCAACAGTCATTTTCTACATTAATTTGTATTGTAATTCCTGTGCTCCAAAACCAAACCAACAGTCATTTTGTACATTAATTTGTATTGTAATTCCTGTGCTCCAAAACCAAACCAACAGTCATTTTGTACATTAATTTGTATTGTAATTCCTGTGCTCCAAAACCAAACCAACAGTCATTTTCTACATTAATTTGTATTGTAATTCCTGTGCTCCAAAACCAAACCAACAGTCATTTTGTACATTAATTTGTATTGTAATTCCTGTGCTCCAAAACCAAACCAACAGTCATTTTGTATATTAATTTGTATTGTAATTCCTGTGCTCCAAAACCAAACCAACAGTCATTTTGTACATTAATTTGTATTGTAATTCCTGTGCTCCAAAACCAAACCAACAGTCATTTTCTACATTAATTTGTATTGTAATTCCTGTGCTCCAAACCCAAACCAACAGTCATTTTCTACATTAATTTGTATTGTAATTCCTGTGCTCCAAACCCAAACCAACAGTCATTTTGTACATTAATTTGTATTGTAATTCCTGTGCTCCAAAACCAAACCAACAGTCATTTTCTACATGCTAATATAGTTTTCAATCGACTATGATTCAGTTATTTGTGAACTTTCGAACAAATTGGCCACTATGTTTGTTTTCAGGTGAAATTAACTTTTGATCAAATAAACTACAACATATCTTTGAGAGGCAGACAAGTTCCCAACTGTCCCTGATTATTATTATTATTTTTTTTTTTTTTTGCATATGGGTGGTCTGACAGATCAGTGTGTGTGGCATACACCTTAACTTTCCAGAAATTGTAGAATGTCCAGATTTCTACCTCATATTGTTGCTCTCTTCCTCATAAATTCCTCATAATTTTTTTCTGGTAAATCACTGAGAATTGAAATATAATGACAGGCATTTGAATTTCAGATTTCATGTACTTCAGAAAATGCATGATAATGCTAAACCTGCAGTGCTGTTTTAAAAAAATATGTGCGGTTTGGGAAATCAGTGAGAATTACATTGCAGTCACTAAATAATGACAGACATTTGAGTTTCAGACTTAGCCTTTGTACAAAATCATGCTGATGAAAAACTTGTCATTCTAGCAACTTTCCAAGTATGATAAAGAAGTCTTGAGAAACCCATTAGTTTGTCTGCTAGATGTCTATCCAACCCAAACCAGTGATGGTCTAGGACTAACTAAAAATGCCCCCAAGGGATAGTTCGAGACCCTTAGCTGAACCGAATGACACTTAGTTACTCCTTAGTAGTAAATCCTCTTCTCCAGAGGAAAAAGGTGAACAAAGGCTGTTTTCTCCAAAAGTATTTATTAGTCTTTATCAATAAACTTCCTAAGTATGTAAAGGTAGTACCTTTCCCTGATTTTGGTCCTGTGTCCCCCATTATTTTTAACTTTCTCCTTAATTGTTGACATAAGATATTTGGAGGTATTTTGGTGTAGGTCCTGCAATGAAATGCAGGCTGTATTCTGACAGGAGTGAGATGAGAGGATACATTCTTGCTTGGCAGTTATAGGATCACAACCAAATACCTGAGGTATACAGCCACAGTCATACAAGTGGCTGTAATTTATGGTCATTATGTGTATGTGTATGTGTAGGGGGTTAAACTAAATTACCTTTGCCAGCAATTATTTTTGTTTTATTACATCCTGGTACTGAGGTATATACAGTTAATAAAGTTGGCTTTAATTGCTGGGTATGTGGCTTGTCTGAAGATGAAAGTGATTGACACTGCTGTCATTTATTCAAGTTCATCAGCTACTATTTTAGATTTGCAAATGAAGTATGCATTTGTGTGAAGCCATCTAGTGGCTATTTTGACATAACAGGATATCTGAAGTGTGTGCGATCACTAAAGGGGCTGTAATTTATGAGTATGGGGATTGTCTTTGATTGAATGACTGAATATGTATGGCACAAGGGTTGTAGTGTCTCTAAAAGTAACAAGTTGGTCATAATTATTTTCACTTTGCATCATATTCAAACATCAGCAATGTGGACAAGAAGGGTCTGTCCATGGTGGTCTTAGTAGGACGCATGTGATAACAGGTGATCACTAGAAGTGTCTGTCCATGGTGGTCTGAGTAGGACGCATGTGATAACAGGTGATCACTAGAAGTGTCTGTCCATGGTGGTCTGAGTAGGACGCATGTGATAACAGGTGATCACTAGAAGTGTCTGTCTATGGTGATCTGAGTAGGATGCATGTGATAGCAGGTGATCACTAGAACTGTCTGTCAGTGTCAATGGTGGTCTGAGTAGGATGCGTGGGATAACAGGTGATCACTAGAAGTGTCTGTCAGTGGTGGCCTGAGTAGGATGCATGTGATAACAGGTGATCACTAGAAGTGTCTGTCCATGGTGGTCTGAGTAGGACGCATGTGATAACAGGTGATCACTAGAAGTGTCTGTCCATGGTGGTCTGAGTAGGATGCATGTGATAACAGGTGATCACTAGAACTGTCTGTCAATGGTGGTCTGAGTAGGATGCATTTGATAACAGGTGATCACTAGAAGTGTCTGTCAGTGGTGGCCTGAGTAGGATGTATGTAATAACAGGTGATCACTAGAAGTATCTGTCAATGGTGGTCTGAGTAGGATGCATGTGATAACAGGTGATCACTAGAAGTGTCTGTCCATGGTGGTCTGAGTAGGATGCATGTGATAACAGGTGATCACTAGAACTGTCTGTCAGTGTAAATGGTGGTCTGAGTAGGATGCTTGGGATAACAGGTGATCACTAGAAGTGTCTGTCAATGGTGGTCTGAGTAGGATGCATTTGATAACAGGTGATCACTAGAAGTGTCTGTCAGTGGTGGCCTGAGTAGGATGTATGTAATAACAGGTGATCACTAGAAGTATCTGTCAATGGTGGTCTGAGTAGGATGCATGTGATAACAGGTGATCACTAGAACTGTCTGTCAGTGTCAATGGTGGTCTGAGTACGATGCGTGGGATAACAGGTGATCACTAGAAATGTCTGTCCATGGTGGTCTGAGTAGGATGCAAGTGATAACAGGTGATCACTAGAAGTGTCTGTCCATGGTGGTCTGAGTAGGATGAGTGGGATAACAGGTGATCACTAGAACTGTCTGTCAGTGTAAATGGTGGTCTGAGTAGGATGCATTTGATAACAGGTGATCACTAGAAGTGTCTGTCAGTGGTGGCCTGAGTAGGATGCATGTGATAACAGGTGATCACTAGAAGTGTCTGTCAATGGTGGTCTGAGTAGGATGCATTTGATAACAGGTGATCACTAGAAGTGTCTGTCAGTGGTGGCCTGAGTAGGATGTATGTAATAACAGGTGATCACTAGAAGTATCTGTCAATGGTGGTCTGAGTAGGATGCATGTGATAACAGGTGATCACTAGAACTGTCTGTCAATGTCAATGGTGGTCTGAGTAGGATGCATGTGATAACAGGTGATCACTAGAAGTGTCTGTCCATGGTGGTCTGAGTAGGACGCATGTGATAACAGGTGATCACTAGAAGTGTCTGTCCATGGTGGTCTGAGTAGGATGCATGCGATAACAGGTGATCACTAGAAGTGTCTGTCAGTGTCAATGGTGGTCTGAGTAGGATGCATGTGATAACAGGTGATCACTAGAAGTGTCTGTCAGTGGTGGTCTGAGTAGGATGCATGTGATAACAGGTGATCACTAGAAGTGTCTGTCCATGGTGGTCTGAGTAGGATGCGTGGGATAACAGGTGATCACTAGAAGTGTCTGTCAGTGGTGGTCTGAGTAGGTTGCATGTGATAACAGGTGATCACTAGACGTGTCTGTCAGTGGTGGCCTGAGTAGGATGCATGTGATAACAGGTGATCACTACAAGTGTCTGTCCATGGTGGTCTGAGTAGGATGCATGTGATAACAGGTGATCACTAGAAGTGTCTGTCAGTGGTGGCCTGAGTAGGATGCATATGATAACAGGTGATCACTGGCAGATTGTTGCATCATGTAACGTCACTACTTAGCAGCTCCTGATTCTCTAATTGAGTTTTTGGGTATGATTCCTTCTGTGTTGCCCCCAAGTAATCCCTGTCTCTGTGTGGGTTTTATGCATGTGCTTTGGTCTCTGGTCATTTAGTTTTACTTTCATTGCAATATAACACCAGAAGGGTACACTGAATATAACTAACTCTTCTTTGGAGAGAAATGAAGGTAGGGATTATTCCCAGACAGGATGTATACATCCCCTGAATTTGTCTGCTCAGTTTATTGGGGAACTACGGTTTTGTTAGCTTTGAACATGTGCCTTTCTACACAGCTTATTTTTCCTTGAAAGAAAATAAAAGACTAAACATTTTCTCTTACTTGTGATTTTTTATTACTGCCATCAATAAATCAAAAAGTTGCAAAAATTCTCTAAGCAGCTCATCAGAGCATTTAAACCCTATGACTTCTGGGTGCATATGAGCTGCCAGATCCTAGTTGAATCAATTAATTCAGTTGCATCCCCCAGACTTATTGCATAAAACCTTGGTCAGTTAAGGTGTGAAAAAAGCATAGGAAGAAGATAAAAAGTAAGACAGCATGTGAAAAAGCAAGAAAGAAGATATCTTTCTGAATGTCATGGGAGTAGAATAAGGCAAAAACAAGGCTGAGGCACAGGCAAGTGCAGGAGGAGCTAAGCAACAAGGGGGCCTATGGAATCCTTTGTCTGTGGTTCCTTTTCACCCAAGGCTGACCTCGTTGATCATAGTCAGACATGTGAGCTATATATAATCAGCAAAGTGACTCCAATGAGTGTGCACATCCTGAGGCAGTCTGTGGATGAAAATGAATTACTGCATCCATTGTTCATTGGTAACGGTGATTAACCTGCTGTATTAGAGCCCCACACCATTCCAGTTAGCCGGACCCATACAGCTGCTTACTGCAGCCCCATTTTGAAGTCACCAGCTACCACCGAGAAGAGTGTTAGCACTGGTCAACAAAATGAGGAAAATGAGGTGCTTCTTCTTCAGCAGAGGGGAGGTTTATATCATCAGCAACTGTAATATTTATCTTCCAAGGTGATCCTTTCTTAGAAGGATGGTACACTTTCAGAGATTATCTAAAGTGGTTCTGCAGCCTCTTGCAGAAACATGTTGTAAAGTAATGTATTATGCTTCTTCAGTTTTACTTGTAAGTGAAATAAAATATAACTATTTTTTATCTGCTATAGAATCAGTGCACAGTGCTCCACCCTTAAATGAGGGGAAGAAATGATAGGACCTTACAGTGTTCCACACTGTACCTGGGGAAACAGATGCATCTTACCCTGAGTATATTATTTTTAAGTTGTTTTTTATTTTTTTTACCCCAGAAAGTACTGAAGTGAGGGCATTCTCTGAAAATGTGTGTCTCCAAGATCAGCTGTGAACAGGTAATCATCACAGCACCTCCTGAACAAGGTACTGTAAGAGCACTTCACAAGTTTGAAGCCATGATGGAAGCCATTTCAACAATGGTCAGTGTTTGATTGTGTGTGTGTGTGTGTGTGTGTGTGTGTGTGTGTGTGTGTGTGTGTGTGTGTGTGTGTGTGTGTGTGTGTGTGTGTGTGTGTGCGTGTGTGTGTGTGTGTGTGTGTGTGCGTGTGTGTGTGTGTGCGTGTGTGCGTGTGTGTGTGCATGTGCTCAATAAAGACATAAAGAATTAATGTAAGGTATAATATCCCAATTCCTGAAACAAAATAAGAATAGATGCTGCAAGCAGTGGGACATACCTCTCAGCTGTACAGATTTTCGCAGAATGTCCAGATTTTTGCCTCATATATTTTCTCTTTTCCTCAAAAAATTTTGTTTTTTCTGGCCAATCTTTGGCAAATCATTGAGAATTAAAGTCAGGAAATATTGACGACAGCTGAGCTTCAGACTTTATACCCTTCAGGAAATTAATATCATGCAAAACTTGTTATTCTATAAACTTTCTACATTTAAAAGAGTAATATTTAAAAATTGTCTCTATTTTTGAGCATTTGTCCCCCCATTATTTATGGCTTTGTCCAGATTTCTTGCTCTAAGAGGTTGAGAGGTATGCAGTGGGGTACTTGTTGAATGAGACCTTCAAATAGTTGTTTATTTGTTTATGCTGTGCTGACAATGGACTAGAAATCTGTGCATTCAGCTCAAGAGGATGCGAGGCACTACATATATTGATACAACATTCCATAGTTTAATAGGTTCATAGGTTCATAGGTGTGTACTAGGCTAATGGCCCTGGAGCCGTTACAAGCCTAGCCCATAGGATTACCCTGGCATCATGCCACCCGACCTTATTTCCCAGTGCCTCTGTCGAGTAAAGCCACTGGAGTGATCCCTGGGGTGAATTTTCTATTTCCCATCCGCTCATTAAGATTTCTCTTGAAGAGGGTCAGTGAGGTGCTCTGCTTGACATGTATGGGAAGTCTATTCCATAGCATGGGCAGTCTCTGGGTTATGAACCTGTCCCTCCAGCATGTTCTGTTGATTGAGGTAATGAGGTTGAGGTAATGAGGCTGAGGTCTCTAGAGCGTGTGGTCCAGAGAGATTGGGATTTCTTTAGATGTAGCATTTCTAACAGAGCTGGGTCAGACATGGCTTTGTAAGACAAGCAGAGATCGCCTCTAAGTAGGCGATATGATAAAGAGAAGAGTTGGAGTTTTTTGAGTCTGTCCATATAGGACAAATGTTTAAGGCTTAGGATCCTCTTTGTGAGGTACTTTTTCATAATTTACACTATGGGAGGGAGAGAAAGACAACAATGAAGAAGGCTCTATTCAATGCCAAAACTGATACATGTAATTAGATACCTTTGGCCAGCACTGTGGCATAGAGAGAAAAAGCCCTGACTGTGGCCCATGCAACCTTGGTTCAGTTAATGGCCAAGATATCTGAGGCAGTGGCAGGGGAGGAAGGCCATGCCCATCCTGGAGGGAGGATGGGAGAAATATGTACCCAGGAACACATAAAGCAGTATGATTTACCTGGAGGATACTGGGGAAACTACCACAGAGTGCTGCTGTGGGAGGGTGGTGTTACCTATTGATGTCAGCCCTTCTCAGAAGTGAGGGACAGATTAGCCCAGATCATTCATTGCACATCTCACACAGAATAGCTGGGCACACGCAGTGGGTGGGGGTTAAAAGTAGAACATTCCACAGCAACAATAAGACTGTCCTGGGATGCATCAGTTTCTTTGCTGGCCCACCCCAGGGATGTAAGGAGGGGTAGGAACACCAAGTGAATGAGGAGAGGCACTGGGAATTGCTGATGGTCAGCTGTGCAGAGAAAACAAAAACAGAAAAAAATGAGATACCTTTTGCAGGTGTTTCCAAGCAAATGGGACTGGGAGTGCAAGATTTAACATCTTTTCTGTGCGAGTTATCAGTGGGTTATCCAGTTTCCTCTCACCTCCCAAAAACCTACTTAGTTGGAGTTTGCACTAGTAGCATTCAGGGATAAAGCTCTAGCTATGACCCAGATGATACAAGTTTAAATAATAACTCAGGTCCTTGATAGAGCAGACAGGGAGGAAGTGTTTCTATTTCATTTTCTTAGCTGGCTGCTTTACATGATCTTTTTTGTCTAAATATTACATTATATGCCCTTTTACAAGGTTTATACATTGCCTTAGCCATTTACAAAAACATTTCATAGGTTCATAGGTTGGTACTGGGCTATCTGCCCGAAGGCATATATTAGCCCAGCTACATTGTGCGGTATTCACTGCCCCTTTAGTAGTTCCCTAGACCCTTGTACTAGCAGCTAGTACCCTTGGCCCCTATCTAGTAGTGCTGTTGGTGTGATCCCCAGTGTGAACTTTCTGTTACCCATCCACTCATCAAAGTTCCTCTTGAAGAGTGATAGTGAGGGGCTCTGTCTTATGTACATCGGGACCCTGTTCCATAGTAAGGGAAGTCTCTGTGAAGGGAATATATCCCTCCAGCATGTTCTATTCATTGTTGTGTTGAGGTTTAGCGTGTAGCTCGAGTAGATTTGGTTTTGCTAAGATGGAGCATGTTCAACAATTCTGGGTTGGACATGGCTCTGTACGTTAGACAGAGATCGCCTCTGAGAAAGCGGTATGCAACAGAGAACAGTCTTAGCTTTTTCAATCGTGCTGCATAGGGCAACTGTTTGAGGCCAGTAATCCTCTTGGTTAGGTACCTTTGTGGTCTCTCCAGCTGCTGGAGATGTCTAGCCAGGTACATTCCAATTGGTGCATTGTACTCAATAATGGGTCTGATGAGGGAAAAGTAGAGGGGCACCATTACATCCTTAGATCTTGATGCGAACCCTTTTGTGATCAGATGGGTCACATAGAAGGATTTTCTAACCACTTTGGCAACATGGTTATCAAAGGAAAGCTGACTATCTACTTGGGTCCCTAGATCCCTTATTTCATCTTCAGATTTCAGGGGATTACCTCCTATGTTGTAGTTTGTGGGTACTTTGTTTTTTCCAAAGGGGATTACTACGCATTTTTTTGCATTTAGCTTAAGACCATGGCTTTTGCACCATGCATAAGTCTCATTTAGACCCTTCTGGAGGATCTCCATGTCAGCCGGAGACTCTATTATAGCACCCAGTTTGCAGTCATCCACAAACTTAATCAGCCACAGCCCTTCCGTGCCTGCCTGTACTTCTGAGAAGTATATGCCAAACAGGAGGGGCCCCAGGACAGAGCCCTGAGGCACACCACTCATTACTGGTCTGGATTCGGACATAGATCCCACTACTCTTACTTTATGGGATCTGTCTGAGAGCCAGTTTGCGATCCATCTTGTGACGTAAGGGTTTATGCCCAGGCTGGTGAGCTTATCAATAATACCTGAATGGGGAATGGTGTCAAATGCCTTAGCAAGGTCAAGGTAAGCCGTGTGTACCTCCTTTCCCTTATCCATAGCCTGAGTAACTGTCTCAAAGAAATCCATCAGGTTCAGGAAGCATGATCTGCCCTTGAAGAAGCCAAACTGTGTGGGGTCCAACGACTGGAGGTTCCCAATCTCTCCATTTATGAATTCCATAATGATTCGCTCCATAGCATTACAGATCAGACTGGTCAGGCTTATTGGTCGGTAGTTCCCAGGGTCAGTTGTGGCCCCACCCTTGTGTAGAGGGACCACCATTGCCATGCACCTTTCTATGGGCACATATCCTGTGGCGAGGCTGAGACTGAACACGGTATTAAGATGTGGGGTTAATTCCTTTTGGAGCTTGCGTATGACACAGCCTGGGACACCATCTGGTCCCATGGAGGCAGTGTTTTTAGCTTTAGATAGAGCCTTGTTAACCAACGTATCAGTAATAATTGGACTTACACAATCCCCTAGAATGGTAATAGGCCCTGTAGGTGGTGAGGGGGGGGGATTTGCACTGAACCTGTCAGCCAAGATGTTGGCAATGTCAGAAGGGTCAGTGTATTTTGTTCCATTTTGTACTAGCTCAGAACAGACCTGAGCATTGCCATTTAGGTTTTTGATGTAGCCATAGAAGGCCTTATGGTTATCCTTGGCATCCTTGGCAACTTTCTTTTCAAAATTAGCTTTAGTTGACTTGATGAGGGCCCTCAATTTCTTACTAATGCTGATCAGGGATGATTTCTCTACTTGAGATTTGGCCTTTTTTTGTATAAGTCTCCTCCTTTTATTGTACAGTTTGCTTATGGCCGGGGTCCACCAGACTGGTTTCTTCTTGCTTGAGGAAGGACTCTTGGTTTTATTTGGGATAGCACGGTCCATGCAATCCTGAAGATGCATATAGAGTACCTTGGTGTAGGATTCCACATCCTGGATATCATTATCCTTCTGCAAGGGAATAGTGAAGCTTTCCACTTCGGATGCGAGTAGTTTGAAGTTTGCTTTGGAAAGGTTTTTGACTATGGTTTCTTTGATTGGGGGAGGTGGAGGAGTGAGGATGTCCAGGGTTATCAGTTTGTGGTCGGATCTGACCAAGGAGGGGGTGATAACAGGTGTAGTACAATGGACGCCCATATTTGTGATGATTAAATCCAATATGTTGTCCCCTCTAGTGGGGGAACATACTAGTTGTTCAAGGGCATTTGAGTTTATAAATTCTATGAATCGCTGAGCATAGGAGTTGGAACATTGGTAGTTTTCCCAGTCTATACCAGGGTAGTTGAAATCAGCCAAGATTATGGTGTTGGGTAAGACCTTTATATTTTCCAATGTCTCAAGGAATGCAGAGTGAGCATCTTGGGACATGGTGGGCGATCTATAACCGGCTACGACTTGAAATGTGGTTTTGCCTGCTGATAGTTGCACATGGATGATCTCTGGGGCATCATGCTGCACTACTAACCTAGAGATATGGGTATCCTTGATGAATATGGATACACCTCCGCCCTTTGTACTGCGATCCGGTAACTGAGGCCGGAAGGTATGATATGAATTGTAACCTGGCAGTGCTGGGGTGCTCTCTTGAGCCTTGAACCAGGTTTCCATCACTGCACAAACTTGATTTTCTCCATGCTGAGGAGAGCCTCGAGTGTGTGCATTTTGAGGTTGAGACTTCTGACGTTAAGTAGCATTACCCTTAGTTTTTGGTTACCTGTGCTGGTTACGGAGGTTGGTTTGTCCTTTGAGCCTTGCCTAAAAAGGCACTATGGGGATGGCAAGATCCTTGGCCAGTATTCAAAAACTTAGGGGTGACAGGTGCAACCCATCTCTGGCAAAACAGCGAGGCTTGTCTATCATGTCATCCCAGGCAGACAGACACTGGATCCCCTTAGAATGATACCAGAAGCTTAGCCAATTGTTGAAATTGATCATTTTGTCTTTGTATTGTGGTATCATTCTAGGTGAAGGTAGTATGCTACTCAAGGTCAGGGTCATACCAGCTTGGGCTACATGATCAGAGAGCTCCTCAATGTCTCTTTTCATGTAGTCCAGGGAGGTACGTCTTAGATCATTCACACCAACATGTACAATGACAGCGTCATACTTGTACTTGTTCTGGAGTGACTTAAGTGCCTGTGTTATGTGGTGGATCCGAGCACCCGACAGGCAGCTGACAGCAACCTTCTCCTTGTTCAGCCTGGTGAGTGGAACATCCGTGTGTCTTACTATAGAGTCTCCTATTACTAGCGTGTTAGGTATGGTGTTTTGCCTTAAGGGCTGTTGTGAGGCACACTGCTGAGGTGAATTATGTGTTTTCTGGCTTGTGTTTGGGGGTGCAGTTTGCTTGCTTGTCTGCTTTGGAGGGCACTGTTTCTTTTTCAGATTGGTACCTAGTGCCTCCGAATATGTTTTTGTGTATTTATGTGTATGTTTTGCCTGTGTTTGTTTTGTAGATTCATGTGTGACAGGTGGTGTGATGCAAGTGTGTCCCTTATCCTCTTGACTGTCTGTTACAGTCATGGGTTGAGAGCACTTAGCCTCCAGTCTGGCTGTGTATTTGCATCTCTCACAAGTGTTTGTGTCTAGAGGTAAGAGGAGAGGGTTATCTGTATACATGAGGCAGTTGTGACATTGCCTCAGGATGCCCAATTCCACTAGATGAACTGGAGAATACACCTGAAGGTGACCTCTGGACATACTTTGAAGAGTAAATTGAACTTAAGTCCTGCAGACGATCGAGGGTCTTATGCTATATTATAATAGTGCTGTCTAGGAAATTTGGAGAATAATAGTGCTGTCTAGGAGATTAGGACAAGTGCTGATTTCTGTTTTGCAAGTGCTACAATAAGAGCAGCTGATCTGAAGCACTTGAGTTGAGGCTTGCCTAGTTCTAAGGGAAAATTTACAGTGCAGACTTTGTGGGGCCAGGAATAGTATACCCCAGCTAACCTGCGCTGCCCGACACTGCTCTGTGCGCCATCATAGAACATAGATGTCGCTCGTTCGTCTCTAACACATATGACAAGAAGGCTGGTGCTTTCGTTTAGATGCTTTAATACATAGAAACACATCAGGATGGATAGCAGCATCATTAAATACGAACAAACTAGTTAACAGACACACCTTACATACATACATGCTTACATCTCAACAGCTAGCTACAAAATGGTAGTCAGGTTCGCACCTGCTCAGTATTTATACACTTGTGCAAGCCCTTGGATAGCTTCTTAAAGGTACATGCACACACATTGATCTACATCCTCCCTCTTAAAAAGATTGCCCTTTGAAAGAATAATATCAGAGCTAGACATGCATTGCTATATACATTAGAATCAAAACACAATGTTCATGTCCAAGTTGCTTTAGAGATTCAACCATATCTCATAACATAACAATCTGGACCAAATTTAGCAACAGGGACAGTAGTTTGTCTCAGCGAAGTCTCTGAGTAGGTGAACCAAGATGTTTATCATGAGGAACATTTCTGAGATTCAAGAGATTCAGGAAAACATCACTATTATCTCATTTTGACTTCTCAAGTAACTGTTTTGTACTTTGAACTGCATGTTCTGCAATCCAGTTGACTGCGGGTACTCTGGACTACTTGTGACATGAATAAAGTCCCATTCTTCAACAAACCTTTTGAACTGTTGGCTTGTAAACTGTGTCCCATTGTCAGAAATAACTGCCATGGACTGCGAAATGATGTTTCGTCTTAGTAATGACTGTACTGGATGCTAGGTTAGGAAGTAGGTCAATTTCAAACCAATTGGAGTAAGAGTCTACTAATACCAAATAATGTTGACCATTCCACTTGAAGATGTCTATGGCTACTGTCGACCAAGGTAGTTCCAGAATCTGGTTAAGCTGAAGTGGTTCCTTCTGTTGATGTGGCTTTGTACTATTACACACTGAACAAGATAAAAAGTGCTCTCTCAATGTCTTGTGACATGGAAGGCCAAAATACTAGTTCTCTCAGCCGTCTTTTGATAGAGTCCACTCCTGGGTGACCACAATGCAAGATAGTAATGTACTCTGGTAGCAAGGACTTTGGAGCAATTCCTTTCAGACCTTTCATTATGATACCTCTGTCAGACAAAATTTCATCTCTGTATGGAAAATAAGGTTGCACTTTTTGAGGTAAACTAAATTGCTTTGATGGCCATCCTTCTTTGAAAAAATGGTTAAGCCTTTGCAAAACTGGATCTTTGGCTGTGTAATCTCTCAGCTCATCAAGACATGTGGAAGAAAAATTTCTCACTTCCATGATTTCAAAATTTTCGTGCTGTTCTGTGGTGTAGACAAGATTGAAATTATACTTTTACAATCTCAGCATCATACACTGAAGTCCGGCTGGAGCTGAATGAATAGTCTTTTTCAAGATAGTGACTAAAGGCTGGTGGTCTGTTTTGACCTGGATAGGTCTACCATAAGTATAATCATTGAACGTCAAACATGCAAACATAATTGCCAAGAGTTATTTCTCTATCTGAGCATACTATATTTCAGTTTGGGTTAAAAATCTGGATGTATAGGCAACAGGTTGATCGTCTTGTAGAATGACTGCACCTAGACCAAATTTTGAAGCATCACAGGAAAGTGTAACTGGTTTGTGAACATTATAGTATCTGAGTGTTGGTGGACTTGCAATTCTGTTTCAGGACATCAAATGCTCATTGGTGTTGCTGTAACCAAGACCAGGATACATCTTTTTTCATGTCAGCTCTCTGACCGGTGCTGATAGTTGGCTCGTCTGGAATGAACTTGCCTAGGTTGTTGACCATGCCAAGAAAACATCGCAGGGCTTGAACATTGTCTGGTGCTGGCATCTCAAGAATGGCTATTTGCTTTGAAGGGTCTGGTCGTAAGCCTGTACTTGTAAATAAATGACCAACATACTAGCTATACACCACAAATCTATTAATTACCTTTATTTTTAAATTAATATTTTCTTGTTTGTTCTCTCCACTGTAACTGTTGATGTGCTGCATACCACTGTAAAAACATGACTATTATAATTTGTGTGTATACTGATCATCTCTAAATATGTAAATGTATCTGTAATTTTTCTATGTGGAGCTTTTCTCCCCGGGCCTTTGCTGAAAAAGGGCCTTGTCAGCTCAGTCAGACACCCCCGGTTAACAAATGTAAAATAAAATAAAAAAAAAAAAAACATAAGTAACTTCTTGTGGCCTGAACTTGTATTTCTGTGGATAGAGCTTAAGATTCACTTGCTGTGCTCTTTTTAGAACTTTTCTGAGGTTTCTGTCATGTTTGGCTTTATCACGACCTCCTACAAGAATGTTGTCTATTGTAATAGCACAAGGATATCTAGAAAAAAGTGTCCCATTATATATTGAAAGACTTCACTTGCAGAATTTATCCCAAATGGCATTTTCAAAAATCTGTACCTGCCAAGCGGGGTATTGAAAGTAGTGAGCAATGATGATTTTTTTGTCAAGGTGAATTTGTCAAAATGAACTCTTTGCGTCTAAGACAGAAAAAATACTGGCATTTGGCATCAAGGCTGTGACTTCTTCGACTGTGCGCATTGAATGATGAGGTCTTTTTAGCGCTTTGTTCAAGTCATGTGGTTCAGTACATATTTTGATGTTGTTTGAGCTTTTCTTATGAGCTACCACCATGGAAGATATCCATTCAGTTGGAGTTTCAACTGGACAAATCACACCTTGTCGCACCATTTTATCTAGCTCAGCTTTGACTCTGTCCCGCATGGCTATCAGACCTTTAAGTGCTGGCCTGATAACTGGACTGACTTCTGGGTCTAACTTCATGGAGTACACAATTGGAAGCTTGCCCAATTTGTCTTCAAAAAGATCAGCATAGGTGGAAAAATGTACTAGGCAAAATTAGAGCATTGGTCTTTTAAGCTAACATGATGGACTTCCTTGTTAAATGAAAGCAGTCTCATTTTGAAAGTGTCTCTGAGCCCTAATAATGACTGGACATGTGTTTTGAACACATAGAATAAATAAGTCGTAGCTTCTTCCAGCAGAGTAACATGAAAGTCCTACTGCATGCAGAACTGATTTACAATGTAACATGCAATTTACTTCAAGAAATGTATTATACATATATTACTAACAAAAGGACTTTTTCATACAGTTATGTCTCCAGTTTCCTCATTGTCCTTCTTAAGATTAATGACAAAGTGGGAATTATGCTTTATAGCCTTTCCACCAATTTAAACAGTCCACAAACTTCCAGTCATTTTGGCCACTTTTGGCAGAAGCAATATGCATATACAAACTTTGTCTTGTGAAAATAACAGTTTACAGTTCTTCCATTTATTTCCAACTTTCATGTTATTCCTGGTCTTCTTCCTCATCACCTCATCCACCCAACACCAGTGTCTGGTTCAACTCCAAGGTAATTCATTTTTTTTTTAGTTGACTCCTGGGCTTTTTTCTGTCACTCAATAATTTTCTTTGAAACAATGGAAATGGTCTTACTGGTAAGTTATATCTATGGGCTTTGCTAGTATCAGATGAGAAACAGATCCCCATTCATCTTGCTGGCACACTGCTTGCTACGTAAACTTTTTACATTTTCTCCTTAGCCTGTTTTGATTCAAAAAATGTCTTTGTTCTTTCAGGGAAAACATATTGTAAAAACAGCTGGCCATAGCAACTTGAGTCTCAACCTGCCTCTTAACATCCTCTGATTGTAGGGATAAACGTATTTCTCTTTTGCTTGGTGCACACTGAATAATAATTTTCCACAAATAATCTTGTGACCCAGTTGTTAATACTTTTCCCTTCTTCCACAAGTTTTTTTTTCATTAACAGCTCTTTCTACTGGTATGACTCTATGCTTACTACAATTGGCCTCAGCTTCTTTTTCATGATTACATTTTGAGATCTACATGGTGTGCCATTTAAATTAACAGCTCCTTGTGTGGAATACCCATTTGGTTGCTTATTTCCACTTTCATAAAATTAATTCAATCTATTCCTTCCAGTTTCTCTTATATAGCAGAAATTTTCAGTTTTTCCAATGCTGTGTCTTCTAACTCTACTATTTTTGAAACAGTTCTACTTGAAAAGCCTCATATGCTGTCTGTCTTTCCGTCATTTCAACCTCCAATTTCTGTTGTTGTATCAGTCCATCTGAATAGCTACTTAAAGTTTCTTCTATTCTCTCCAGCCTTTTGCCATTTGAGTTTATATATTCCTCAAGTTTCTCAGTTATTTTAAATACTTCTGAATGCATTTGTTTCACCCCCCCCCCCCCTCTAAATTACTGGAAGCTATCTCCTGTACAAAAGCTGAAACATGAACTGCTTTTTGCCAGACAGCTGCAGGACTCTTCTTCATGAGAGTTTTTCTTCTCCTTTCTTGTTTGATTTTCTCTTACTTTCTCCAGATTTCTTCTTTGCAAGCACCTAGGTAGCATAGTGTATAACATTTTGCATGGTAACTATAAGAATCTATCAGAGGAGGATAGAAAGGAGTGTGAAGAGAGACTGGATAAGCAATTCACAAAGAAACAATGAGGGATATATGTGTATCTCCCAAATATGCAACAAAATCTAGAAGATTTAGGATTTTTGCTTGGAAATGTTTACATAGGTATTTTTACACACCAAGTAGACTCCAGAGAATTTTTCCTCAGGTAGACAATAAACGTTGGAGGTGTGATGGGGAAGGAAAAGGTAATTGGAAACATATTTTCTGGAAGTGTAATGAGTTGGCAGGCTTTAAAGATTCCCTACAGACTACTCCATCAAAGATACTAGGTGAGCAAATTAGTATATCTAGGGAAATGATTTTTCTGAGCTATGATACAGAATCAGAATTGCCTAGACATAGTAAGGCATTTCTGAGTCTAATTATGGTGGCTGCCAAAAAAGCAGTTGCTAGAAAATGGAAATCAAAGTATAAATCGACTGTACTAGAAGTAGTGAACATTGTAACATAGATAAAACAACTGGAATTGGGATCTTTTGAAAAGGGTAGGAGCAAATTACATAGAAAAAATGGGATTGTGGAGACAATACATATGGAGAGGAATGAGATTTAAAAGAAGGCAGGATTTGAATGAGCTATGTAATGTTTGACTGACAATGATTGGGTAGATTATAATTTATTTATTTATGTTGTTTTACATTTGTTAACCAGGATAGTCCGACTGGATACATGTCCATTTTCAGAGGAGGCCTGGGGAGAAAAGCTCCAGCTATATAGATAATAATACACAAAAAAGAGTAAAGCATGTTTTACAAAATATATTGAGCATCAACCTCATCAAGAGACTAGAAAGATTAACAGTGTATCATTGTTTAAAAAACTAGTAAGTTACAACTAATAGTTTTGAGCAATACAAAAAAGCATATAGTACCATATAGAATGAAAGTAAATAATGAGTTAGTCAGGATTGGAACAGGGACATAGCCAGTGTGTTATAAAATACTGTCTGAGACGTTTTCTGAAATGAGTTAGAGAGGATTCAAGAGTAAGGTTAGCTGGAAGTGAATTCCAAGTTTTGCCGATGAAGTTGGCAAACAGGGAGTCTCCAGCTGAGGTGTTAGTTTTGAGTGCTTGGACCAACAGTTTGTTAGATGAGTGAAGTGGCCATGAGTTACTATAAGGTTTGATTATGTTATTGAGTGCGGGAGTATTTTCAGGTCGGTTGAGACCTTTGTGTGCTATTAGGAGCTGATTGAACTGAAGTAAGGAGGGCAATTCTAGCCACCCTAGGAGCTTAAGGATTTGACAGTGGTGTGTCCTGTATGTAGAGCTGGTGGCGAATCTGGCAATATGGTTGTAGCAGCATGAGAGTTTGCCGGGTTCAGATTTGTTCAGATTAGCGAGTACAGGGGAAGCATAAAGAAGGGTAGAGAGTAAATGAGAGCGGGTGATGGCAGTCCTAGCTAACGGGGTTAGAACAGGTTTATTTTTATATAGTGAGACAAGCTTCTTATTAATGGTTTTGATAGTTTGATTGACATGCATATCAAATTTGAGGTTATTGTCTGCTATTACCCCTAAGAGTTTAGTATGGGCATCCGGGGAAATAATGGTACCATTATTGGATGTAATGGAAAAGGAAAGTGGGGTAGACCTAGTGGTGGGGGTAAAGAGTAGGAATTTAGTTTTGTTAGGATTCAGGAGCAGACGGTGGTTAGAGAGCCAATTTTTAACTGTGTTGAATGTATTCTGGGATAAGGTTTGCAGGTCTGACGAGGAGGAGACCATACAGATCAGAGTGGAATCATAGGCGTATTGGATGCAGGTTGCTTCTGGGATGACAGTGTGAAGGTTTCTGATAAAAACTGAAAAAAAGAAGGGGACCTAAAATAGAGCCCTGTGGGACTCCAAGGGTAATAGATAATAGGGTGGATAGTTTGTTCTGCCATAATACAGCCTGTTGTCTATCAATCAGGATATAAGTACTAACTGCAGTTCAGTGAAGGTGGTTTGTTTTATATTGTATTTTACCAAAAACTTTTGAATCGCATTTCACTGAATTTCATTTCACCCCAACCACATCGGTGAAAACACAAATTACTGAAAACTCATTTCTCTGAATCTCATTTCACTGAACTGAACATAGTAGATATGGCACTGTGTAGAATACTGTAAGGCAAGTAGAAGGTATATGCCCTTTTCACCACTGTAGTGTGATCCTGGAGTTAGTATATATATAGTTAGGGGGGCACAGCCCCCCACATTGGGGGATGTGGGAGGCGTAGCCCCCACCTTGTTTATTTTATATTGTATTTTACCAAAAACTTCAAAACAATACATTTTAAACAATAGACATGCATAGTTGCAACACCAATTAACTCTCTCCAGAAGACAATATGTACTCAAACTAAGTGAGGGGCTATGCCTCCCACACACACCCAACTATATATACTAACTCTAGGATCACACTACAGTAGGGAAAAGGGCATATACCTTTTACTTGCCTTACAGTACTCTACACTGTGCCATATATATACTAACTGCAGTTCAGTGAAATGAGATTCAGTGAAATGAGTTTTCAGTAATTTGAGTTTTCAGCGAAGTGGTCGGGGTGAGATGAAATTCAGTGAAATGAGATTCAACAAAACAAAGTAGACCCATATATATATATATATATATATATATATATATATATATATATATATATATATATATATATGTGTGTGTGTGTGTGTGTGTGTATATATTTTTTTCCTATGACAACTAGATCTGTGCAAGTTGAATTATACAAATTATAATGCTAGTTGCTTAAAACTACTTCTAATATTTATACATGAGGTATCAGTGTTCCAACCTATGCTTATTTCTTTGTGTTTTGGTTACTTGTAATTAGTAACAAGTCCATGGGAAGTCAAGTTTTGCCAACATTTAATCCAAGCTTGTCCACTCTTCCCCATTGCTATACTTAGAATTTCAAGTAGTACATAAACCCTTTTTAATACAAGAGTTTTACCACTCTAAAGTATTTTGAAAAATATAATTTGAGGAAATTATATTTTATGCAGATTAGGGCCTGGTGTGTTTATCCATCTTGCAAACAGAAGCATGTCATGGTTTCAGAACAAATGTAAACATGATTCTCAATACATTTCCTGAAATCATTATCCCAATTATTGCATTAGAAATGTAATATCCAGAGGCGGTCTCTTAAAGTCTGCATGGGCTTGTATCAGTAGAGTGATAAAAATACTATTGATGGAAAGACATTGTCTACTCATTATTTTCCATTTCTTAACTCTTTCCAAACTGCTATGTTTTAAACTATTCCCTCAAATATTGTTTGTCCATCCATGTAAATAATGAGCTAATCTCAGATTTCCATTTATGATAAACCATTGTAGCTGATTTCCCCATTACTATCCAATACACTTATCAGAAGAAAGAAAATATCCTCATTTTTTTAATTTTGTGGGAGCATCATATGTTAATCTGGATAACTCAGAAATACAAAGAAAGTAGTTAAAAACATAACCAGCTCTGTGGCATAGAGGGACAAATGCCTGACTGTGACCTGGATGCCGCAAGATAAAGTTGTGGTCTGGGCACTGCAAGAGCCATTCAGAAAATGATGGTCACTGCTCAAACACACATCTTGATGGTGAGTACATCTCAGCCTACATTGCTGTATGCTGCAACACTCATCCTTGCTGGATGGCAGCCATGCAGTGGGTTTGTAACCAATGTCAGCTTCCTAGTCCTAGGGGGAAGAAGGCAGCCAACCCCATTGTATGACTATCATGTATTTATTTGTATTTATTTATTTAACATTTGTTTACCGGGAAAGTCCGACTTGGAACAAAGCCAATTTTCAGCGGAGCCCCAAAAAGAAATGCTCTAGATGCATGTCTTTGTAACGTGGGAGGAAACCAGCGTACCTGGAAAAAACCCACACGAATGCAGGAAGGACATGCAGACTCCACACAGAAGGCATCCCAGCCGAGTATCCAACTGGAGAACCTCTTGCTGTGAGGCAACAATGCTACCGCTGCACCACTGCACCATCCTGTAATGTACTTTACAAAGCATTTAACAAAATGAGCTACGGAGTCACTGCTGACTATTGTCCAGCAGGGATACAGCAATGTGGGCTGAGATGTGCTAACCATCAAGATGTGCGTTTGAGCAGTGGCTTTAATTTGAGCCCTGTGTTGTTCTACATCAGTGGGGTAGTGCTGTGGGACATCTGTGTACATCAAGCTGCTGAGAAAGAACATTTTGTCCAGGGACAAATCATTCACTCACTATAGCTGCTTGGATGAACTTCTCTTCTGGTAAGCTAAAACCCAGCATTGGCTGCAAGCAGTATGGTTGCAGGAAGACTGATCTCTGCCAAAGACGGGGGATACCACATGTGGTGACATGTGGCACAATGGCCTATGTAGCAGGGAATGAATGAGCAAAGGGTTGTAAGAAAGAGGCTGATGATTGGCAGTCACAGTGGGGAAACACAACCCTAGGAAAGATATCAGTTTTCATAAACATCTTACCTTAGTCTTAATTACGTATAATTAAACCCTTTTTTATTGCCACATGTTAGCATGCAACCTTATTTTCCAAAAGCTTTGTTCTTCATTAGGTATCCTAAATATGAATCCACTGCATTCTTATCATGCTGTCTGACTTGAAAACTGAAAGAATAATACCTTCAAATTCTCCCTGCATGTTCAAAGCAGAAAATCAGTTTTTATCTTTAGCCATTTATCATTATACTCCTTTAGAATAGGCAAGTATTTTGTCTCCATTTCACGTGGTAATAATTTGAAGGTGGCAGCTTTCTTTATGAGCTGTGCCTTTTCCATTATCATCTTAATCTTCCATCTGCACATGCACAATCATATATCTGTGTGTGTGTGTGTGTGTGTGTGTGTGTGTGTGTGTGTGTGTGTGTGTGTGTGTGTGTGTGTGTGTGTGTGTGTCTGTCTGTGTGTGTGTGTGTGTGCATGTGTGTGTGTGTGTGTGTGTGTGTGTGTGTGCATAAATATATATATATATATATATATATATATATATATATATATATATATATGTGTGTGTGTGTGTGTGTGTGGATCTACTTCACATAATTAACCCACACTTTGCCGAAACTTTTTTAGTAGAGCTGAAAAGAGTGAACGTTCAATAAAGTGAACATTCGCATCAGCAAAAAATTCCACATGGAAAGGAAGATGTTGGCCAGTGTTAGGAAACTGTCCTTTTCCCAACTGTAATCCGATCTCAGATTTGGTAGGGGTATGGTGGGTGTGGTGGGTGCAGCCCCCCACCTGGGTGGGTTTGACATACTGTGGTGTGTGTGGCATTCGGAAGGTGGCCATGTGCTTCCTTTCCCTGTGGTATTTTTCACTGATTTGAACGTTCACTTTATTGAACATTCACTCTTTTCATCTCTATGAAAAGTGTTTTGGAGAATGTGGTTTGATTATGTAACATAGACCAATATATATATATATATATATATATATATAGAGAGAGAGAGAGAGACAGAGACGGTCACAAATTTTATTGTATACTAATATTTAGCGGCTTTTTAATTTTCTAGGTACTAATAATTTTAAATTCTACTAACATTTTGCACATAGTTTTGAATCACCATTTGAAGGCTATTCCAGTGAACAGGCTTTCCATCAGTCTGAAGTGTATTACCTCCAATAACTTTTATCATCATTTATTAATGTCTCCTCACATTTCCATATTTTCCATTGCTCAGTTCCTACATGGACAGTTTTTTTAATCCATTGGTAAGGACAACAGAGTGGTCAAAAATGGCTCATTTCAGCAATAGCCTGCGGCATAGGCAAATGCAGGGAACAATTAATAAAGATGCATTTAATCAAATAAAGTCAAATCAGAACAGCTAGCAGATTGTGGAGAATAAGTCAGTATGACATACATCATTTTATGCTGAAACTGTGAGTAGTAGTAGCAGTACTGAGATGTCATTAATGTAATATATAATGTAATATTCTGTTTTAGCCATCCATATGTAAACATCTGAGTAATGAACAGTTGTCCAAATTACAGTGGTTCAGTCAATGAAAGCCATGCTTCATAGCATAACAGTAAATAAAATGTAGTAGATTTCACGCTTAACACTGGTTGAGAAAGTAAAAGCAAGTGGATCATAAAGGAGTGAATAGTGTACAATGCCACAGTAGAACAGATACAAAAATAGTTGCAGTCAGACACTGTACAATAGTCAGGGGTACTGTCTCACAATCCACAGCACCATCTCTACTATATGAGGAGGTTAGACTTAGCATATGACAAATGTACACTGCTACCTTGAGCTACAAAACTAGCACAGGCCACACACAAATAAGATCTCATACTGTACCACTACAGAACAAAGCTATACTGAATGGTTTGCCAGAATTTCATTAAATTCACTCTCAGCATAATGAGAGTACAGTCCTACTAGCACTAAGTGAAATTTGTTAAGTCAGTTTCATTTGGGCGCATGCGCGCACACAGACACACACACACACACACACACACACACACACACACACACACACACACACACACACAGTCTTGTGGTAACATGTTGCCACAAGCAAGACTCTTATGGCATAACAAAGGTTCAATTATTAAATGCTCTTAAAGTGAGCCATCTGCAACACGTTAAA
>NC_056734.1:524220437-524255437 GCF_019279795.1 Protopterus annectens
GGTAAAGTGCAGAGCAGAGAGGAATTCATACTTGAATCTGTACTGAAGTGGTTGCAACATTAGGTCTATAAATGGACAGAACCCTGCAGTCAGGAATAATGGACTTAATGAACTGTGAATTATGTACCAAATGATAACTGATCAAACTCAGCTTAGTACTACTAAGCCGGCAATGTTGCATGAAAAGTTTGCTGTGAAACAAATTTTCTCACTGTAAATAATGAAACTTCATATCTGGTCAGTATATAATCATTTACACTAAACCTGGGTCAAGTGCTCCCATTGTGTTGCCATGCCACTATTATATATATATATATATATATATTAGACAGAGACACACACACTCACACAAACGCACGCACACATACATACACTCACACACACTCACACTCAACACACACACACACATGCATGCACACAGACACACAGACACACAAACATACACACACACACACACACACACACACACACACACACACACACACACACACACACACACACGTGTATGTTGAATTATTGGAATACAAAAACTTTGAAACTAAAGTAGTCGATGCCAGCATTCTGAAATTCAAAACAATGAAACTCAAAACATCTAAAATAATATCAGTCACAAAAGGAAACATACAGTTTTATTTTAAGATCAGAACAAAAAAAAACACCACACATTCAGATCAAATTTAGCTGAATAGTGGTAGCATTACAGAAAGGGCTTTGAAACGTTGCTCCCATTCCATCTTAATAATACCTGTTAACCCTAACCCTTCACCTTACCTTTCAAAACCTCTTTCCATAATACTACCACTAACTAGATAGCTTGGGCGCACACACACACACACACACACACACACACACACACACGCATGCACACTCTCACACATGCACAGGAACACACACAGACACACACACACACACACACACATATATATGTGTGTGTGTGTGTGTGTGTGTGTGTGTGTGTGTGTGTGTGTGTGTATATATATATATATATATATATATATATATATATATATATCTCAACTCCCTACGCTCTTCTCATAAACTAATGGCCAAAGCAATTAAGTCAAACAACTTTGCTGGTGACTGTCTTTTCACTAATACAGTAGGTAGAAACTGGAATCTTCTACCTAGTGGCATAACTCTGACTACATCTTTGCCTCTTTTCAAACAGAAAATTAAACTGTACTTCCAAAACCACTGGCTCTGTTCCTGCAGCACACCTGACTAATTTATCTTATTTATTACTCGCTTTACTCCTCTACTCCTTTCCTCTCCACTCCAACTCCTGTTTCTGATCCTACCACTATTAGAATTAAATGTATTATACATTCTTCTGTAAAATTGTTGGAACTGAAAAACAGTATATTTCTTTTTTTTTTCAGAAAACTTGTTACATTACTGTTGAATATCCCTTTTGCAGTGTTATTAATCCTTAAGCTGTATTTTTTTGGCAATATATTTCTTATGTAATGTACTAGTAGAAAGTGGAGCTTTTCTCCTCGGGCCTCTGCTGAAAATGGACTTGTTATCCAGCCAGACTAGCCCGGTCAATAAATGTAAAATAAATAAAATATATATATATATATGTATATTAATATTTGTTGTACATACAACCTTTGATCAAAAATGTAACTTCATTGAATCACTACACTGATTACTAAAGGAAAACAGTCTCCCATTTGGAAAAAGATAAAAAATGGCCACTAACTTGAAGATATACTGTGTCTGCAAAATGGTACTGGTAGGGAATGGGTGTTTAGTACAGTAATCATCTTAGAATTAGCAAAAGAGGTGGTGCTGTGATTAGAGAAAGAGTGCTTACTACCGTAATGTGTAGGTTTGGGGTTGGGGCAAATGTTAGGGTTAGCACACATGAGCAAGGGGTAGACAGGGTGGGACATTTCCAAAAACCTATTTCCAAATACGTATCTGCTTCATAAGGTTACCAAATGTGAAATATATCAGCAGAAGCTGTCTCATAGCTATTTGAATAACTGCTTCTTATGGTAACAGCAAACAGTAATTTCCATTAATGTTATTTGTAAGGGGGCTGAGGCTGGCACCCCCTTAACACCATGCATTTTTATATTATCTATGTTAAAGAGTTAAGGGTGGTACTGACCCCCCCCCTTACAGTTAGCTAGATGGAGGGTTAAGGGGAGATGATGGAATAACTGAAGTACTGTTATTCCTAAACAGACTGCATGCAGACAATTTATACTGCTTGATGTATTACACCACAGTAGAAAGAGTAATGCTTAAAATAAATCTGTCCTTTCTACCTAAGGTAGTATTTTATGTGACACTTACTCAGCCTTTTCAGCTGCTTGACTTTTTTTCTTCTTTTTTCCTAAGTAGGAATGAAAGATGGTAAGAATTCTGCACATTATGATTTGCATATAGTTCCCTGCAGTCATGTATTGAGTCTAGCAAGTCCTTCAAGGAGTCTGATCAGTTATGTCCTTTAGGAAGGGAAACTGAGCATGCCTTTGGTGAAGCAGATTATTACAAACAGATTTGCTAACTTCTTTTTCTTGGTATTAGAAATATGACAGCACTTTTTTCAGAATGATGTGTCTCATGCCATCAGATCAGCAGCAAGCATGGCAGCCTTTTTCAAAAGTTGCTACTTCCTCGTCCATTTGTCTAGCTGAGAAAAGGTCCTCAGTTCACACATTTATCAGGCCACAAAAGCTGGCTGTTCAGTCCAGAAGCAGAACTAGTTTTGTTTTGTCCATGATGTAATGTCTTTTCCACACTGGAATTGGGAGCCAGAGGTATTACTTGTTACTGTCCATCGATTCTTGGGATTCTGCGACACTAGCAATGATGATGATGATGTACAGAATGTACCGCTTTCTACTTGTGTGAGTAATCCTCGACATAACAGTACGTATGAGCCCAAGACCGTTATTGTAGGATAAGCTCGTACCCTCCAGTCCAGTGTGGATAATATTGGGCATGGCTAGTTATCTTTCATGATACTGGTAGTCCTATTTCTGATTAGTAGGTTAGTTTATATACTGGATAGCTTTACTTGTTGTCGTTGCTGCATCTGATTATTCTCCAAACCACATGTTTTAACAGCCTGACGTGAAGATCCTTGTTTATGAATGTTTAAGACTATATGATTTTTCATAAACTCCAGTTGTCTCTTTGCTTCTTTCTCCTGAATGGCTGGATAAAGAGCAGAGGCAAATGAAATGTCTCATGCCTACTTAAAGTATGAGAAAACTCTGTCAACTGGAGTCTTGAAGGGTAACCACTGGCAAGGTTTCACAGACCACTTTAAATAGCCCACAAAGATGACTAACACAGATTCCTTAGATCCTGTGATAATGGCTTCACACATGTGCATCTGCTGTTATGGTATTATTCATACAACACTAGTTTAGTCAACCAAAGCTTGCAGTTCTTATTTAATCATCAGCTGGTGCTAATTGCATGTAAGGTTCAAAATAAGAAGATGGTAACATATGGTGGCTAGTAAGTTTACTTAGGAGATGCAATGCTACAATTTGGATGCAGTTTAAAATGAACATGCTTGTCTGGGCCAAACACAAATAACTTAAGGAAATTAAGCATCCTGTGTTTTCATTAATCACTGATTTATTTATTTCCTGGATGGGAAGTGTATCTGAGCTGCAGAAAAATATTTGCAATTTATTTTTTCCAATAAAGAACCAGAAACAGAAGCTCCTGTGAAACTGGAAAACTTAGAAGAATCAACGAATAAGATCAGTATGGCACTGGAAATCAAGGAGTCCAAAAGTACAAGCAAAACAGGTATGGAATCTAACACTGTTATTATACAAGTGCTACTTTCAATTGTGGGGCTATGTATAACTTTATATTACAATGTAGCAGTGAAATACAGAAATAAAGTAATTTAACCAATGTTTCAGATTGTTTTAACGCTTCTTTATATGTTTTTATTACATTGTAATTTATTACATTGTAACCTTTTTCTGCATATTGTTAGCTTACCATGGCCTGTTTTAGCACCAAGATGCTAAAGATCTTGAGAGAAGTTAGCAGCAACCACAAAAATAGAAGTGCTCCCCTAAATTCTGTCTCCCACAAAGTAAAAAAAAAAGAGATTCTAAATATCAGCAAATGTCATGTTAAATCTCACCATTAATAAGTTTCAGCTGAATATATTTAGTAACCAAGTCTGACTAACTGCATAACCGGGTAAGAAGCAGTGCAAGTTTATATTCTGGGCCCTGGAGTTGACTCTGTGTCTGTGGAAAGAAAAGTATCTTTGGTTTGTCCCTGGGGAGTACATGTAATCAGTCATAAAAATCATCACTATACATATCATACAAAGAAGAAAATCTACCACAGAAAGTCAGACAGATTTCAGCAAGCTATACCATGCAATATATCAACAGGTATAGCTGTGAATATTTATGTAATGTGAGGAGTACTGTGATTACCCTCCCGAAATTGGGAAAAGGCAGGTTTTGTAACTTAATTTCTAATATCAAAAAAAGTGATTAACAAGCTTTTATTAAGCACCTCAAAATTCTCTTAAGCTCTAGTGTCAAGCTAGAGTGTAAAAGCAACCAGTGCTGGCCATCACAACCATCAGCAGACACTAAAACAATTCTGAAAGCTGTTAGATTCTTCTTTATGCCATACCTTTAAACACATACACCTTGAAAGCTGTTAGATATAGCACTCTGCCACACTTTTAAGCAAAAAGTATGAGTGAAGTATCTAACAGCTTTAAAAGCTGTTATTTCCTCAAAGGGTCACTTCATTTCTGCTCTCAGTCTATGTGGCACTGCTAAGCATTTTATATCTTCAAACTTCATGTGATTATCCTCCTACAATTTTTTTTCCTATAACTGGTGAACCCAGCCACAGGGGATGCACAAACCAGTGCATTTCTTTGTGCCGGTCCCAAGCCCGGATAAATGGGGAGTGTTGCATCAGGAAGGGCATCCAGTGTAAAACTTCACCAAATCATTCATGCAGATAGCAGTAAATATTTACATACTGGATCGGTTGAGGCCCGGGTTAACAACAACCGTCACCAGTACAATTAGCTAACAGGGTGCTGGCGGAAATTGGGCTACTGTTGGCCGAAGGAGGAGAAGAGGGGCATAGCCAAAGGCTGGGAGAGAGGAGAAAGGCTAGGACTGTGGTAGTGAGGGTCGGAACTTTGAATGTTGGCAGTATGACTGGTATAGGGAGAGAGCTAGCCGATATGATGGACAGAAGGAAGGTTGGTATATTGTGTGTGCAAGAGACCAGATGAAAGGGGAGTAAGACTAGGTGTATCGGAGGTGGTTTCAAACTGTTTTATCATGGTGTGGATGGGAGGAGAAATGGCGTAGGCATTATCCTGAAGGAACAGTATGCTAAGAGTGTTTTGAAGGTGAAAAGAGTGTCGGATAGAGTGATGTTTATGAAGCTGGAAATTGATGGTGTAATGATGAATGCTGTTAGTGCATATGCTCCGCAAGTTGGGTGTGCGATGGACGAGAAAGAAAAATTTTGGAGTGAGTTGGATGAAGTGGTGATGACTGTACCCAAGGGTGATAGAGTGGTGATTGGAGCAGATTTCAATGGGCATGTTGGTGAAGGGAACAGAGGGGATGAGGAAGTGATGGGTAGGTATGGTGTTAAAAAAGGAATGCAGAAGGTCAGATGGTAGTGGATTTTATGAAAAGGATGGACATGGCTGTGGGGAATACGTATTTTAACAAGTGGGAAAAGCACAGGGTGACATACAAGAGTGGAGGAAAATGCACACAGGTGGATTATATCCTTTGTAGGAGGGCCAGTCTGAAGGAGATTGGAGACTGTAAAGTGGTGACAGGGGAAAATGTATTTAGGCAGCATAGGATGGTGGTTTGTAGGATGACGTTGGTGATCAAGAAGAGGAGGAGGAGTATAAGGGCAGCACCAAGGATCAAATGGTGGAAATTGAAAAAGAGTAATTCTGAGGTGGAGTTCAGGGAAGAGTTAAGACAGGCACTGGGTGGCAGTGAAGAGTTACCAAATAGCTGGGTAACTACAGCAGAGCTAGTAAGGGAGACGGTTAGCAAGGTGCTTGGTATGACATCTGGACATTGAAAAGATGACAAGGAGATATGGTGGTGGAATGAGGAAGTACAGGAGAGTATACAGAGCAAGAGGATGGCAAAGAAGAAGTGGGATTGTCAGAGAGATGAAGAAAGTAGACAGGAGTATAAGGAGATGAGGTGCATGGCAAAGAGAGAGGTGGCTAAAGCTAAGGATAAGGCATATGAAGAGTTGTATGAAAGGTTGGACACTAAGGAGGGAGAAAAGGACCTGTACCGATTGGCTAGACAGAGGGACCAAGCTAGTAAAGATGTGCAGCAGGTAAAGGTGATAAAGGATAATGAGGGAAACATACTCACAAGCAAGGAGAGTGTGTTGAGTAGATGGAAAGAGTACTTTGAGGGGCTGATGAATGAAGAGAATGAGAGGGAGAGAAGGTTGGATGATGTGGGGATAGTGAATCATGAAGTGCAATGGATTAGCAAGGAGGAAGCAAGGATAGCTATGAAGAGGATGAAGAATGGAAAGGCTGTTGGTCCAGATGGCATACCTGTGGAAGCATGGAGGTGTTTAGGTGAAATGGCAGTGGAGTTTCTAACCAGATTGTTTAATGAAATCTTGGAAAGTGACAGGATGCCTGAGGAATGGAGAAAAAGTGTTTTGGTACCGATTGTTAAGAATAAGGGTGATGTGCAGAGCTGCAGTAACTACAGAGGGATAAAATTGATCAGTCACAGCTTGAAGTTATGGGAAAGAGTAGTGGAAGCTAGACTAAGAAGGGATGTGATGATTAGTGATCAGCAGTATGGTTTCATGCTGGGAAAGAGCACTACAGATGCAATATTTGCTCTGAGAGTGTTGATGGAGAAGTACAGAAAAGATCAGAAGGAGCTGCATTGTGTTTTTGTAGACTTAGAGAAAGCATATGACAGGGTGCCTAGAGAGGAGTTGTGGTATTGTATGAGGACGCCGGGAGTGTCAGAGAAGTATGTAAGAGTGGTACAGGATATGTATGAGAGTAGTGTGACAGCGGTGAGATCTGCAGTGGGAGTGATGGATGCATTTAAGGTGGATGTGGGATTACATCAAGAATCAGCTCTGAGACATTTCTTATTTGCAATGGTGATGGGCAGGTTGACAGACTAGATCAGACAGGAGTCCCTGTGGACTATGATGTTTGCAGATGACATTGTGATCTGTAGTGAGAGTAGGGAACAGGTGGAGGAGACTTGGGGAGATGGAGATATGCTCTAGAGAGAAGAGGAATAAAGGTCAGCAGGACTAAGACAGAATATATGTGTGTGAATGAGAGGGAGGATATAGGAATGGTGAGGATGCAAGGAGTAGAGTTGGCGAATGTGGATGACTTTAAATACTTAGGATCAGTAGTTCAGAGTAATGGTGAGTGTGAAAGAGAGGTGAAGAATAGAGTACAGGCAGGATGGAGTGGGTGGAGAAGAGTGTCAGGAGTGATTTGTGACAGACGAGTACCAGTAAGAGTGAAAGGGAAGGTCTACAAGAGGCTAGTGAGACCAGCTATGTTATATGGGTTGGAGACAGTGGCATTAACAAAAAGGCAGGAGTTAGAGCTAGATGTGGCAGAGTTAAAGATGATAAGATTTGTACTGGGTGTGACAAGGGTGGACAGGATTAGGAATAAGTATATTAGAGTGTCAGCCCAGGTTGGAAGGTTTGGAGACAAAGCCAGAGAGGCAAGATTACATTGGTTTGGACATGTGCTGAGGAGGGATGCTGAGTATATTGGGAAAAAGATGCTAAGGATGAAGCTACCAGGTAACAGGAAAAGAGGAAGGCCTAAGATAAGGTTTATGGATGTGGTAAGAGAGGATATGCAGGTGGTTGGTGTGACAGAGCAAGATGCACAGGACAGGAAGAAATGGAAACAGATGATCCGCTGTGGCGACCCCTAACGGGAACAGCCGAAAGAAGATGATGAACTGGTAACAAGTGGAGCAGATGAAGCTCCATGAAGTACAAAGAATTGTGATTGGGTCCCTCTAGTCATAAGTCTGATTATGTTCAATCAACATGGATCTCAAAATTTACCTCAGCCTTCACTTTGCTACTCTCTCAAGGTGCATTTCCATACAACCATGTCTCAGATATATAATAAGTTGGTTATGATAGGAGACTCCATCATATTTCTGTTTGTATGCTGTATAATTATACAACAAACCTAAAATTATTCAGAATTATAACTGTGAGTTGCTTAAAGTTGTTTGGTAAAATACCTTGATTTAATTACATGCTGAAAATGTGAATTCAGTGAATATCTATAAGGTCAGCAGTGATTTTTAAGGTGTGTACTGTCACTTAAGATGTATTTATGTTCTAGGAGGAGTTGAAGTAGCTTACCGCTTTATTGTCCAATCATAACTCTGAAAAGGATTACAGATACACAGGGATATGAATTATAGTTATTGTATCTGGATTATTTTTGATGTGGTTTCTCTCCTTTGTAAACATTAGAATTCTTTGAAAAAACTGTTTAGCTGTTTATATAGGACTGGTTCCAGCTCTCCTATTTACTTGAAATTCAATTATGTTTAATAGTTTACCACCAGAGTAGTTACTTTTTTTCTGAAGTGCCTTCATTACCCTAGGTGCCCAGTTTGTTGGCTTTTTCATAACATATTTATGCTCCTTTTTTGGTCTCTTAGGAAAATCAAGTGTTCACTGTTATTTACTGAATGTGCCTGTTACCAGTCACCCAGAGGATGCTATAAGGCTTTGAGAGGCATTTTAGGTTGGGCATTAGTCATGGTTATATACCTCCTTACTAGCATTAGAAGGTTCTAAGGAAAAGTTTATTTATTAGGGACCAAAGTAATTATTTACATGAGGTGAGAATTCAGTAGGGTTTTTGAGTTTAGTACTGGATTCCAGTGCAGCAAGGTGATCATTTGATACTGCAGAACAGCATTCAGAAATGAAAGCTGATACTGCATTTATGATCAGTGCTCAGGGCCAGTTTGCATGTGGTATAGCAAGTGGTTTGCTACAATTTGAAAAGGAGAAAGACTTTTTTTGGTCCTGAAGTACTAGAGGACCTTTATTTGCTCCTCAACTCAAAGTTTAGGATGCCTGATTGAGGAAGAACAAGCACAGGGCACCAGAGTATCTAACTACAGCTCTATAGCAGGTTGTTTGTATAAATAATAGTAACTTATTCTTTATGCTGTAACATAATCTGTTCCAACTACAGAGTAGATACTGATTTTTTTTAGACAAAATTTGAAGCTTTTTGTCACAGCAATGTACCTCAAGTTGTGAGGAAGTTCATCTCAGCTTTATTTACACCAAGAGGCTACATGAGTTCACTAAATCTGTTTATGGATTTTAGAACCTCAGTCTGTGTCCCAACAGATGACCCAAATCCAAAGTGGAAATATCTTCATATCATAACTTCAGAAAAGGACAGGCTGCTTGTAATTTGCTATCACTTTAAGTAGAGACATGTCAACACCATGGCCTGGTCTAAGATCATGCTGTGTTTCCATGTTTACAAAGGTATGAGGTGTCTGTGAACAACCTTTACTAGGAGTTTTGTAAAAGAATGGAGATAATAGGGTTATATTTTACCAGAAAATGTGTTTATCTCCTTAGTGAAGTGAAATAACTACTGCCTCTAACTAGACTGCAGGGATATATTTTACCTTTAGGCCATGGTTGATTAATGTTATCACAAACTTTGCTGTGGCATTTGTAAGTGTCTTATTGTTATTAATGTCACATGATTCCCTATAAGGTGAACTGAACTACTGATATTTCTGTACGACTGCCTTTTGTACACATACCACAATTTATGTTAGTTACCTTTTATCCAGTATATTCTACACGATGCAGCCCTATGTCGATGTTGCAGTGCTTAGTTGCTCACATTCCTCATGCACACCTATGTTGCCCCATTTTGAATGGGATAATATGATAATAAAATAATACTCTCTTTGTGAGTATTTTCAAGGACTTCTTTGTGGGGAAGCTGATGAGCAACACAGATAATTAACTACTATGGCTCATGATCCCTGGAGCAGTGGAAGAAAAAGGTCCATGAGTTGGTGGCCTAAGAATAAATGCAAATGGACAGTCTTTTGGAAAGAATGTTAAGAGAAGTATTATGTAAAGAGAGAGAATCAGACCCCAGTGGAGGAAGTGTGGAGGTACATTAAGGAGGTGATAGGGAGATATGAGCAGTGGTTTGATAGGAAAGATATGGAAGAATGAGATCTCCAGATTGGCTAAAGGAGGAGTTATGATTGGATCTGAAGGAAAAGAAAAGGTTTTGTAGGAGGATGAAATCTGAAGGGGAAAAGTCAGCCAACAGTTTAGGAAAGGGCTCCCTATGGAAATTTCAGCACTTGTAATGCCAAGTGCCAACAGACAAAAAAAAGATACCAAATATAGGAGAAGAGCGAAACTTGAACATCAGTCTTCTCCTTCAAACTTCTTTTTTGATCCTGATTTGAATGGCAAGCCTCCCATTCCACCCCCCCCCACTTAATTATGCAAACTCCAAGATCATCATACCTTACAGAAAAGTGAATATTCCAAGAAATGGTCATCTCAGACTTGGCATATTTATGTTTGCTGTTTCAGCCATTCAGTCTCCATGTTTTGGGACACACTCTAGGAGGATATTTAAAATGGTTACCGTAGGAAAGCCTAGAAAACAAACATGATTAAATTAGTAAGGGATGGGCAGAAGAAACGCCTTAGATATATTGGGGAAAGTAGGAACACTTAGACTGAAATAGAACTGGTGGAAGAAGAATGTTTGAGAAAGATGGAGAACAGTATAAATACTGAGTGAATACCTTACCATTACAGTACTTGCAATGTAATGAGGGTGCAGAGTACCAGCATGGGAGGGCAGGGCAAAAATGGTGGAGCAAATGGATAGCTGGAGAAGTAAAAAGGGAAGAAATACTTAAGATGTTCAGTGAATTTTAAAAGAAGGCACACAAAGTAGCAACCCCCCTCCTCCCTGGGTGCTTAAAATGAAGATAAAAGTGGTTGGTGGAATACAGACACAACTGAAGAATCTTTTATAGGCACAGTGATGCTGTAGGATTAGAAGACAGAGCTGATTGGAATTACTGCACAAGAGATGGTCCAGGAAGGATCAATTACAAGATAGTCATTCAATAACATCACTGGGAATGCAATGAAAGAGATTATGAAGAAGAGCTTGTTGATTTCCTGAGCGTGTACTGTCTTATGAATAGGCAGTAACATGATGTAATGCAATAGAATGCTATCCATTTCAGTCTGAGTCATTTCTAAGTAAGTTACTTTGAAAGCAAGTCCATAGAAGTCAGTGTCTATGGCATATTTGTGGTGCTGCAGTATATAAATAACAATATGAACACTGTTTCTTCTGAAAAAAGAATATATACAACTTTTAATAAACATTGTAGTAAAAACAGTGGGTGCATGCACACTGTCATTTGTGCAAAAAGAACTTCATCAGAGTGGTTGTATTGCAAAATAAGAGTTCTTAAATAACAAGTTATAATATCACATGAACAAATGAGGCACTGTTCAGCTGATAAAATAATGAATTACACTGAACGTTTGGATAAAGGGCTAAAATTACACGCATAGAAATGAAAAACTACACTAATGTATATGTCATAAATGCTGTCTAGTAATTACCTCAGAGGACTAAGGCTAAGTGTTGTTAATGAGCTGCTGACTGTAGACAAGCGAACAGAGTTTGATTCCTTCTACCTCTATTTGCCAACTGTGTAAGTCACTTAACAAGACAGTCCTTCCAGGTCACCCCTGAAAGGCAATATTTATATCCAGTGGATTTACCTAGTTAACAAATGTATAAAATAAAATAGATACAAACGCATTTAAATTGACTGGCATTAAATGTTTTAAAGTCCTACATTTTAAAATGCATTTAAAATTAATGTCATTATTCTAACCTGGAAATCTTGTGGAATCCCCACAATATATTCTACAGAGTCGCATTTATTATTGAGGTGCCTCCCCTCACACCCAAGTTCACCTCTTCTCAAATACTAAAATAAACATTTTAGTCCACAACATGTTTTTGTATACCTGTAAAAATAATCCTTTCCTTCACTTTGCAGTTGTGGTCATAGATTCTGTTTGCCTGTCTTCTGTTGTTTTCCCATAGCTAAATAGACAGAAAATCCAGCAAATATAATATGTTGATGGTAGTTAAAGGTATGATGTCTCAGTACAGCAAACATTTTTTGTAAAATAATACTAAAATAAATGACTGTTTTCAAGAAACTTGCACTGGACACAAGGTTACGTACATAAGACCCTTTTGTTTTATTGGACAATATGCAAGTGACTTTGATAATAAGCCTAATATCAGGAAACATTGTTTCAAGTTAAAATTATTTTTATAAATAAAATGGGGATTTCAACTAATAGACAGTGTAAATCAGTATGGGCTGTAAAATTCTACAAATATGTTTATGGTACAAACATCCACAGTTTATTTGGTAACTGCTGAAAGCTGCATATTAGGGGATCTACTACCTGGTAACCATTGGATATCCTCTGATATTTCCTTTGTATTGGAGCTTAAACACAGTCATGACTTTCTTTAACTTCTTTTCAAAGTATATTTTACTGTGTCCCCAGGATGGCCTTTGTCCAAAAATGTCTTGTCCAATAAATCTGATTTTTGAGTGAAATTTAAATTAGTTGTGGTGAGCCTGCTTCTTCTCAGTATTTCCCCTTTTCACAATATTATTTTTCATACGAGAGGACTGCATACTTGTATAATACAGAAAAATATTCTTGGCAGTATCTTTTATGCAAGTAGAAAGCCTACATGCTTTAAAAGATTTGTAAACAATCAAATATAAAAAGTTCACAGATGCTTCAATAAATGAAAAAGATAAACTAAGATAAATTAAGAAAATAAGTTTGTTATAAAAACAAACCATTAATAATCACACCACCCCCACACACAAAAAGCCAGCAAGATTTAACACTGCTACACGATTTGCAAATATACACAACAGAGAGACAACAATTTTGGCAAAACTGGGAGACACAGTAGCCCTCATTGCTGGTCCACTTATGATAAACTTTGTCCAAGAAAATACCAGTATCGGTTAATGCGGCAAAACTTCTAGTTGGGTATCTGTGAATCTAGAAAATTATTTTCCTAGGCTAAAGTTAAACAGGTATGTAATACTGGCACTTCTATAGCCATAACATGTATATTTTCCTGTACAATACAATGGAACCAGTCTGTTCTATGTTTTTAGGGTATATCTGTATGTAATTACTCTGTGTCCATTGTGACCATTCATTAACATACAAGTCTTTGTTTTTTTATAACGTCAGTAGAATCCTGTCAGTTTATGTTCTTGTAAGTATTCCCATAGCTTTAGTCTTGGAACTTCTCAGTGCTGTTATTGAACATAATGAGAGATTCCCAGAATCCCTGCAAATTTTAAGGATTCTGCAAATGGTCCCTAACCTTAGTTTATCTAGACTAAATAATAACTAAACTCTGGTCAGTTTTAAATCTTCTAACAATAAATCATTCAGAACTGAAACATATTTAAGTTTATTTCACTTCACCTTTATACACCTTTTTATAAACATTAGTGTCAGCTAACAAAGAAAATATCTTGGGCTATAATCCAGGGCAGTTTGTAATCATTGCTGCTACAGATCTCTGTTTAACTTTCAGCTGAATTTTGGGGTGGATGTTTTAATAAGTTATGAATACCTCATTCAAAAGTATCTTCAAAAACTGAACCAACTGGATGTTGAGTTTCCATAAAAATGTAGGCATTCGTAAAACCAGTTTGTTCAGCATCACCAGAAGACCCACCTTTCTCCAGCATGTTTTAAGATAATTTTCCCTAGGTAAGATTTTAGGCAAGTAAGACTGTCCACTAAAGGACTACATATTTTGGGTGATAAAGTGAATGTGCAACACTTCAGTATTTAAAAAGGTCTTTGAAGTGCCTTATGGGGGGTTTTAAATATAGTTTTGCAAAGGTTTGTGATCTATATCCCCTTAACTTCTTTACTGCAGACTTATTCATGGGATTTCTTATATCTATACTCCATAGCTTACTCTCCCTTTTCTGTATGAGAATATCTCTTTTGCACATCTGTAAAAGCTCTTGACCTGTGGGTAACTGATCCGTTGTCTTACAGAATCACAGCTCCTATACTATTCCGGCTGGCATCTACCTGCAACAAATCTGACTTATTCTTATTCTATTATCTTGTTCGCAACTCCTTTTCCAAGTTGCATATTATTCTAACAGCTTTCTTAACTTCAGTATCAACATCATATTTATAATAGAGTGCAAGTCACAAGATTTTTTCCTTTCCCTCCTTTTTTTTTTTTTTTTACAAAGGAATGAGAATTTAAGGTATATATAACAAACTAAATCCAATAAAATAGAATATACAGAAATATGAAATAGTATTTAATGTACAGGATCTCTAAAAAATATTTTGCAGTCAGTATATAAATATAAAAGCAAATACTTAGGACAAACCATGAAAGTTCAAACTAGTCAAATAAAAGTTAGATTGTAAAAAATAAATATCTGTACTCAATAGACTTCAGATGACCGGTTAATTCACTCCAAACATTAGTATACCACATAAAAAAAAGATGCAATTTGCCCAAACAATCTAGAAGTCTCTGTAATGCCTGTTTGTATTCTGGCCTTTGCAGGTGCAGATTTGCTCAGATTTTCTTCCAGATCAGGTTTCAGTCCTCTTAATTTACAATATGACATGTCAAGAGCTACTGTTTACATCTATTACAGTGGCCTCATCAGATTTAGTTTGTACATTATTGTTGTATAAATTAATACTCTGTAGTATACTATGCATGCTATATGGAACAATTGAAACAAGCAACCTTAACAAATTATCATTTTTTACTATTTACATTTAGTGGCTCTTCCAACTACTAGAGCTTCTTTCAGCTCTGAATGTTTATTAAATAGATTTTGAACTGGAAGTAAAGAAGAAAACAACTTGCTATATTGTCATAATCTTTGAGTTCCTTGCCAAGCTTAATTTAAATCTACTGCAGCCTCATACTGAAGCGGCTTTGAAAAAACGGAGACACTGGAATTTCTTTCTGAGCTATCGCCCCCTTAAAAGCTGTAAAGGAGATAGCCCAACACGTTGCAGCTAAAGGTTTCAGTACTCAAGCAAGGCTGGATAACAGTCTTGCTTTGTACTAGCAACACATATTTTCATTACATTCTTAACAGTTATGAATAACTGTTTCCATGTGACCACTGGACTGTGGATAGCTTGGACTTGCAATAATGTGATAAAATTCCCCTTCTTGTGCAAATTTATGAAACTGTTTACTCGCAGACTAAGGGCCATGATTTGACATAAGGATATCAGGAGTCCCATGTCAGAAAAATATAGCTTTCAGTAATACGACTAAATTACATGAGGTCTGCCAGTTAGCACAAATGATTAAGGGCATGAGCTGTTAGCTGGCTGTTTCCTGTAGTCAAGAGTTTGATTCCTTCAGCCTCCATTTTCCTAGGATGTGACTCCAAACAAGTCATACAACCAGAGAGTAATGAAGAGCAATTGGGAAACAGGGCTAGGCTCATCAGTGGCCTCCTGGACCATATGTCTAATAATTGCCTGTGAAACTAACTGCCTTATTTTAATTACTTTATGAAACTTTAAATAGGAGCCATGCAATCAGATAACATGAGGTTTTAAAATTAAATGGGTCAGTTGCAAGTTTTCACCGCAGCATTTCAGGAATTTAATGTGGAATAACTTCTTTTTGTATGTTATTATTTTAAAACATCTGACAGTTATTTACCATGATTTTGATTCCATGAAGCATAACCTGACTAAGACGTAACATCTCTTGTTCATTCATTGCACTTCACAATTCCAAGATGTGCTTCATTAATTCTCTCATAGTTTGTTAAACACATTTAATCTCTTTGGTTTGAACAAACACATTGCACATAGATAATCACTATATGTATAATGGTATTTACAATGGAGCATTACTTGGGTCTATATTAGAAGCACGAAAACCCTAAACTACAAATGCTCACATGAATAAAAATGCCGATGATTGAAGTTGCTATTGTGGGGGGCTGTGCCCCCCCCCACACCCCCCACTAACTACATATTCTAACTCCAAGGTCGCACTACAGTGAGGAAAGGGCAAAAATCCCACTCCTCACTGTAACACGACCCCGCAATCCCACTTTCGATTCCTGGCATTTTCTCTCATGTGAGCATTCGCGGTTTAGGGTTTTCGTTCTTCTAATATAGACCCGCATTACTTCCCTCTCCTGGTTGACCTGATACTACCATGTTTCAGTAGCTGCATTTCTGTATCAGTTTCTGTATTTTGTACAATGTCCTGCAGCATTTCTTTAGTTATTGGTAGGCAGAAAATTACTGACATTACTTCTGAGTCTTGATTCAAATGATTCTTTCTCTCAAGCTCTGTTCAGTGCATCTGTGATGTGCATTTCTCTTCCTCATTAAATACACAATTGTCTTACTTCAGTAAAATCAACAACATTTACTGTAGATATGATGGTGCATTATGCAAAGGCCTCAGAAAAAATATGCTGTAATGGGTTATTATCTGTCTCAACACAGATGTCTTTCCCATCCACATACTCTCAAAAATTTTCAAAACCTTAGGGAATGGCTAGAAGCCCTTTT
The DNA here is from genome assembly GCF_019279795.1 of Protopterus annectens. Classification (NCBI taxonomy): domain Eukaryota; kingdom Metazoa; phylum Chordata; order Ceratodontiformes; family Protopteridae; genus Protopterus; species Protopterus annectens. The sequence continues at coordinate 524,237,193 of NC_056734.1, forward strand.
TTCGGTAAGAGCATATCTTGTTTATGTATCTATAAGTGTTCTGGAACCATCTTGCAGCAGCACTGTTCCCATACCAGACTGAATGGTATCCACTTACAATGCACCCGGCTTTGTCACCATAATAACAAAGAGCTGAAGATGCTGTATGTAATTTCATTAGTATTATGAAATATCACTTGTTCCTGCTCCCACTCCACTCTATACCTTTCTCAACTGATCTTCTTAGAGGTACAGGCTCTATTGACAGGTATGGAATAAACTTAGTTGAATACTGAACCATGTCCAGAAATCTTAGCAATGTGTATCTGTATCATGAGTTGCACACATTGATGTGTGGAAATGTCCCTTATATTTGATACTATTACATACACATGACAACATGACATTTTGTCTTTGTTCAATTTGAGCTTATTTTTCTCAAACTTTCATTTTATTAGATTGAAAAAAAAACTTCTACAACCAAATAACTGGATAGAAACATGTCCTTTTAAATAGCATATTTACAAATGTTTTTACAAAGGTGACCATTTTTTAAAATATGAAAAATAAAATAAAAAGAACAATTTCAAGATGGTTTATTAAGCAAATTGTCAGAACAATAAAATTCATACTTAAGAAGTCTCTAATAGCATCTATAGTAATGTACAAAATTATGGCTGTGATATAGTCTGCAAACATGATTCCAGGCCCATTTCCAGTCATTAAATTGTTTCACAAACTTACACGAAAGTTTGTATGTACTTAAGTAGAAATTTTTGAGAAGTTAATATAAAAAGTTCCATTTTGTTCTGAAATAATACTTTATGAGAGCAGTTAATGTCACCATAGATATTCAATTGCTGTACTTGGCTGCAGGAATGTTGTACTTCAGAATTTGATTCTGCAACAGCATCATTTTGTTTACATTATTATAAAACAAACATTTTTATGTTCTTGTTTATAATATTCTAAAATATTTTTATTATTTACTCTGGCTGCAAACTAGAGAGCAGTTTCTGAAAGCATGAACAATATCTGCAAAGAGATGTTTACATAAAGATCAAGCTCAAGAAAGATGATGGAAAAATATATATATATTTTTTTTCAGAAGAGAACTCAGAAATTGAGCAACTTATATAATGTTGGACTGAATGATAGTTGTTATAAAGAAAGAAAACATATATGTAATGTAGAATGTATGCACATGAAAAAATGTTTGGTTTAATTTATTTTCTATCAATGTATATCTGTGTAAGTCTTAAGTTATAATTTAATAAAGGTGTTTAAAAAAGAGGAGACAAGTAGGTATGATAAATCATATATTGCATGTAGAAATGTTTGAAAGGATACGTCCAGTTTCACCTTGACTCATCCAGTCACGAATCAACACAGAGGTAGATAATCATATTGATGACTTTTTAATGGTCATATTTCTCAAACATTAAGCACTTTTGTCCTAGCTGTTGAGGAGACTGCACCCTCCTCACCTTTCAACTTAAAAACAAACTTCAGATCACACAACACTGAGAAAATGGGAGAAAACTGACGATTAATAAGCATTTGTTGTGATTTGGCAACTTTTTACCATGATGAGTCATAGGGTTTCCAATCAATCCAGAAGGAAGCACCTTCTCATCTTGAATAAAGTGTAGTCCAATGGGAAACATAGAAACTTTTTTTTGAGAGCTTTGTAGACCTTGAATAAGCAGGAATATGAAGAAATACTTGTGGTTTCTTTCATTTTGAGAGTTGACCAGTTAACAATAACAGTAGCAATATAAGCCTTGGGCAAATAGTAAATGCACACATTTCAGAAAAAAATATAAAACATTTAACAAAAAAGTTAGCCCTAGCAAGTGAATAAAGTTACAGATGGTCCTTTATCATATCTTTTAGCATCCAGTTAGAATATCTGGATTGTCAGTAACTGGTTGCAAATAAACCAACATGTCAAGTTAGTTAAATTCATTAAGAATTTCATAAAAGTTGTTTTATTAGTTTCTGAAGTAAGAGATAATATTTAGAATAGCTGTCATGCTGAAATAAAAAAGGTAGAGATCGAGGATCAAAGTCACTTGTGACAAAATATAAGCCAAAATGGTCGCCACATGGATTATTCCTTTGGTCCCCATTCAGTTTGATAGAGTTTAGCAGCTCTTGAAACCAATTTGAGACTATTTTGTATCAGCCTTTAAAGCATTTTTCTTCATCTCTCATCATATTCCGTTGTTGGTTTTGCCCCAAAACAGTACATTATTAATGATGTTTACAACACTTTCAGTCACACAGTGTTCTACACAACAACTTTCCAGAAGATCTTAGGTACTGATGAAATACCAAATGGCATTCACAGGAATATACTTCTTCCCAGTGCTATGTTGAATACATACAGTTATGAATTGTCTGGCTCAAGCTGGATTTTCCAGAACCACTGGTTAGCATCAAGCACTGAGAGTTATTCAACTCTGGTCATCAAAGGCACAACTTTTTCATAGGTTCACAGGTAAACTCTAGCCTATCAATCATCAGACTATTATAAGCCTATCCAATAACCACTGGTCAGAATTAAACTCTCTGCCTTCTGTGAGGTTAAGACCTTAACCATTATGCCAACTCTTCCCCCTAAATTCAAAGATTCAAACCCTACACCCTTGCCACATGAAGCAGCTCATTAACAAGTTGAAGCTTTAAACCTGGGTGCTAACTGCCAGTCGTAAATGGAAAAGATCCATTAGAATTGCCCTGTTCAGATCATGAGTCTATGCAGATTCTAATCTTGTCTGGTTTAAATACTTACCCATAGAATAGGTTTTGATTCCTTCACTGTGATGCCCAATTGCTCCACTTAATTTAATTCATTCTTGGTTCTTTACTTAGTGCAATGGAATCACTCCTTGGTGCAAGTATATTTTGTGAAAACTCTTTACTTAGCATACTGCTTTACTCTCACAGAATACAACCAAGACCAGTGAACAAATCAGCATAACTTTGAAAAATATCAGTCTTGTTTTCTAATAGTTCGTTTTTCTTTGAATTAGACTTTGCTGTCACTCTGAGAAGTGTATGTTAGACTACAGCATTAACTTGCACTGAATAATTCTGAGACTCTCCTACTTGATTATGCAAGATGTCTGACTCATACAAATGTGAATAATTTGTTTTGCAAGCATTCTAATCATCCTGTTTACAAACATACAACTCTTTGACTTTACAAATGTGCATACTTTACATCAGTATATATAGACTATATCTGCACAATGTATGGACAATTAATCTTATCAAAGTCTTCCCAATCAACAAGTCCCAGTAAATTGGGTATTGTAGTGACATAACTTAAAATAAAAACTGTAAACTATATTTTCTGTAAATACAGAACAACTCTTTTTGCATTAAGTCTTAGTGTATGGACTAAGTCAGTAATGTAGATTTTAAACTCTTTCATGTTCCTTGTTAAGCCAAATCTGGGAATGTACTTATTGTCAAGGTATTCTGCTCTAAGCCAGTGCCAAGCTTAAAGTTAACATTTTTGCCATTAATACAAAGTTTCTCTTTCCAGTGATTTATTTTCTCTCAACATTCATGTGCTTATGTCCTTTATGAATGCACATTATTCACTGCACATACATCTATGCCATTCAGAATCAGTTCATATATTGCTTCTCAGTTAACAGCTAAGCTGTCTGAACTTCTGTTTGCATTCATTATTTTCAAAACATAGCTCTGCCCAGTATTTCACTTTTTATGTTTTATGTAATAATTGAGAAATTATTCGGTAAACCACATTTTCTGCATTCTTTTTTTTCAGTGTAGGGCAAAGGTTGTTAGGCTTGCAACCATAGCTGGAGTAACACAGCATCTGTTCAACTGATTATCTTTATTTTTAATTGCACAATCATATCCAGGCTTCCTGTTAGGCCTTCTTACTGCCATGCAGTGTCTGTACTGCTTTACATTACTGTAACTATAACTAGGCTGTTTTATCTTATTTTTAACTCTTTTTCCACCCCAGTTAAACTTGCAGATATCTATCTCTTCTACAACCTCTTTCAGTCATATATATGTTAATATATTATCTATGCATTGATTCATAGTATTAGCTAGTAAAAAAATCTGTCTCAGTCAGTAGTTTACTTTTCTGTGTATGCCCCAGTTATTTCTATCATTTAGTAATGAATCACACAGCTCACCAAGTTTACATTCTTTTGCTTTATTCTTTACCTCACTTATATAAGCATCACTAGATCCTTGTGGCCTTTGGTTTCTTATGAAAAATAAATTAAGAAAATATGGTAGATGTTTACTTGGCTCACAGTACCACCTGAGTCAGTCTTTTATGACTGATGATTCAGTTTTTAGGTAGAAATATTAAATGTGTTAAATACATTTACCACATGATCTCCAGCAAATGAAAAGTTTGACTACTTCCACTTTATTCTGAGATATCAGTTGCAACACAAAAGAGATTAAATCTTTGCAACAGTTGTCTGTTTTCTGTAGCATTTCCCTGGATGATCAAAGTCATCTGTGGATTTAATGATAAAATTGTTGCCATTATGAAAATGATGCAGTTTTAAGTGTAATGGTGAGGCTTTATTTTTATTTTGTTCATTTTTTGCTACTGTATGAAAAACAGGTAATAGTTTGTTGTTTGAGAAGCTTAAGGAATCCACGTTGTCATTTTAATGGTGCTTCCTCATGCAGTAACACTTTTTGGTTTATTTCTTTATTTTTTAACATTAATTGTTCAAAACTCATTGTACGTTGTCACTGTTTCTACTACTGGATTTCACCTGATGCTCTACTGACAGTGTAGTACTTGAATACATTTTGTATTTTCCTTCTTTTTGTCAGTTGCACACAATAGTAGCATGGTCACCGGTTCTGGTCCTCTTACCTTTTTCTTTGCACACCAAAAGTAAAGTATATCCATGCAGAGCAGGAGTTTTACATATACTGTTAATCAGGTCAAATTACCCTTTAAAATGCAGCTTCCTTTGCTCCACATGTATATTTTCTGTCTGTCATATCATCATCTAATTTTGTTTTAAAATGTGTTAGTATTCCTACACTCCTCACTTCAAGTGGTAAATAATTCCTCAGTCTAGGAATAAATTCATTTATAAATATATCTTTTCAACTCTATTGTTAATTCCCACCCAATGCAGTGGGCCCATATACCTATTTTTGTAATTTTGTTTCCAAGGACATTCCAGGATCATTTCTTAACTGAGTGTTTAATAGACTGTTAAAAATCAAAGTTTGCCTTTTAGGCATCTATATGAAATACTATACAGTAAATAGGTCACATTTTTAACTTTTTTCTTATAAACATATGTTTGATACCTTCTAGTTTCACCACAAAAATCTCTGGCAAGGTACAAAAAACTGACATATTTGATTGTATGTCAACTTCTGTAATATAAGCATAATAGCTTCATCACTGAAAGATATTGTTTTGGTTATTAATCCTACCTTATTCTTTGTCTTGCACTAGTTCCATAATACGAGATTTAAAAGAGAGTGTCTTATCAATTAAAGTTCCCAAATTCTTCTTTGTTTGCTTATTTGTAGGAATTTGCTAATCTAATTTGTAAGATTAGGAGGTAAGAATCGGTCCCAGTCTTCATGGAAACACTTCAAACACCATGTGATATCTTTAACTTCTTTTTTATACTGACAATAAGCCATTACAGATAGTATAACAGGGAATTAAATTAGATGTATCTAAACTATTTACTGTCATGGTAGAGAACTGCCTAAACAAGGAGATCATGTGACGTACTGCATACACTAGCATTATGCGTACTTAAATATTTAAAGAGGAGCTAACTATGTACATACATTACAAAGACAACCACCTTGGCAAGAGATTTCCTAGCTTCTGGTGTTAGACTGTGAGAGACATTGAGGCAGGTTCTCAAGAAAGATTTAACCTCTGATACAGTTTTTTTTCTTTTGTGTATATGTGTCTGTGTAAAGGAGAGGTGAGAGGGTTCTGAGAACTTGTGTTGTATTTTCTTAACAAAATTTTTATTACTTGAACATATTTACAATATATACATGGAAAGGAAGAAGTTCAGCATCATATACTCTTATACAGTGTTAGGGATGTATTGAATCATCAAGGCAATCTTATACAATTAACACACTAAGAGTCTTAGTATTTCAATAGCAACATTTCAAGGTAATCCCAACCACTACAGGTTCTGATCACTTGTTCAATTTTAAATAGCATTGCTGTTAAATTTAAAAACTCTTTGAATGTAGGAACTGAATTTGATTTCCAATTTTTTGTAATAACTTTTCTAGCTACTACCAGGAGACTCCAGACCAATTTTTGTTGTTTGGTTTTTACACATAAAGGAAGTAGAACATTCATTATAGGTTCATATGTGTTTACTTGGCTAATGACCACAAGGGCTTTTTTAAGCCTAGCCATGCATCCCAAATCTCTAAGTTCTGATACCCTTAATAAGTGTAAGCATGGACCTGGAAGATGAACCATTTACAGGTAACCTGTATTGATCTAGTTAAAGAAGAATTATCAGACCACAACCCATTAACAAATATATGTATCTCTTCCCAATATACATTTAATTTTTCACAGTCCATAAACATGTGTCCAGTCAGCTTTTACATCTTTACTACGTCTCCAACAGACCGAAGAAGTCATTCTGCTAAACTTTGAGATTTTATAGGGAGTAAAAAACATTCTATGTATATATTTCCACATAAACCTTTCCAGTATAAACCTGAAGAAGTTTGACTAACTGATTTAGGTAACAAAGTTTTATTCTTACCATCTATTGAGTCACTCAATCTACTACTATATAAAAAGTTATAGAATTTTGCATCAACATCATTATTTATAATTAACTTGTATAACTTGGAAAAGCTTCCTTTGTAGGTCAGTTTACCTTCAATGATAGCATTCATATATGTATATAGTGGGGGAATAATGTTCTGTTCCTCTTCACTCATATTATTTACAAATTCATTTAATTTCTTACTGATGGATAATATTAACTGGCTAACAGAGCCATCCAACTTATATTCTTTCATTAAATATTCTTATGACTTGGCTTTTCCTTTTTCAAAGGAACCAATCCATAATACTAATCCATTCCTTTTTAGTAAATTTATTTTAACATTTTCTGAGTTTACAAAAATCTAGAGGTATGTGCAATGAGAAAGCACAACAATTTCCATTTTAATATTAATGGAGTTTTAAAAAACATATTTCTTAACTGTTGTAAGAATTAATTTCATATATGCAAAGTCTAAAGATTGAAACTGATCAGATTAAAAGATTGTTATATATTTCTAATGTATGATATTTGATAAACATATAAGAATTTAGTAAAATCTGCTATGGTGTTGTTTTCCTTTGTCTAATGTAAGTTGAGTCTATCCAGAGTAAAATAGAGTTACAATTTGCAGCAAAAGAATAAGATTCTACATCTGGGAAGCTAATACTACCACACTCCCATAATCTTATATGATTTCTATAAGTAATTCTTGGCTTTTTAGGATGCCATAATAATGAAGCTAACATCGTTACCATTTTGTTTAAATGTTTTATCAGGTATTAAAGCTGTTGAATGCAATCTGTATATAATGTTGGGTAATATAATCATTTCAATAAGTACTAATCTATTATCAAAAGTAAAAAAAAGCATCAATTCCATTTTTAATAAGAAGTAACACTTCTTCAATTATTTTTTCAAAGTTATTTTTATTCCTAAATATTTATTTTAATTCCCAATTATAATTATATTTAAACTTATTATGTAGCTACTGATTTAACACTAAAGATTGTTTTCTTATTATTAAATTTCAACAGTGATGCTTCTTGAAACTTTTCAATTTCCTCATCTAGTTCTTAAATTGAATAATTTAAATATCCTGTAGTTAGTAAAATATCATCTGCAAAAAGCTGTATTTTAGATTGATGATCCTTGTTAATTGAGAAGCCTTCATTTTTTAAATTACTTCTTGTAATGTTAGCTAATAGTTAAATAACTAAAGCAAACAGTAGAGGGAACAAGGGATGCTTGTTTTGTGCCTTTATTTAAAGTGAATCCTTGAGAAATGTAAGATCCAATTTTAACTTATGCTTTGGAGTTTCTATATAGGTTGTTTAATATTCCAATAGATTGTTCTGGAAATGCAAACCCTTCTAAAGTTTTAAATAAGTAGTTCCAATTTTCAGAATCATAAGCTGTCTTGATATCTAAGCTAATTAGGACCAATTTCTTGTTCATTCCTTTTGCTAAAGCTGATAGGTACCCTTTTTTTATATTATCATACATTAATCTATTGACTATAGCTCCTTTTTATCTGTAATTAATACTGTATCTCTTTATCTTGTAGTAAAGACAGAAGTAAATATTTTGTGATCTACATTTCATAATGAAATAGGTCTATATGAGGAAACTAACTTATTATCCTTTCCTTGTTTAGGTATAGCTGAGAATACAGAAAACTTCTATAAGGGAGGAATTATTTCATTACTCTGAATTATCCTGAACATGTCAGTCATTAATTCTAAACAATTTAATGGACACAGACTATATAATTCCATACTTAAACCATCTAACCCTAGAGTTTTACCCTTTTTCTCTTTTTTAAAAGCTTCTTTAACTTTTATTAGGGTAATAGGCTTAGTCAACAGAGACATTTCTTGGTCATTAAGTTTATTAGTAACATTTTTCTTTAAATAGTTGTTAATTACGCAATCATCAGGATTATTGTTTTTATTTATTAAGATCCTCATGGATTTTTTTTTAAATGTTAAATATTCCACTATGTCTGAAGTAAACTTGTTAGTGTGAGGATTTTAAATATTAGTGATTTGTGCTTTTTTGCTTTGCTTGACAACTTACTTCTATTTCATTCCAAAACTGTGCAATTTTATTTTTTTCTTAAGCTATCTCCACTTTATGAGTTAAAATTGTTTGATATTTTGTCATTAATATTTTGATGACTTCAGTATTATTTAATTTCTTTGTTTAAACATCAGTTTGTATATTTCATATTCTATTTCTAACAAATCTTGATCTTACTCTCATTTTATTACTCGCCCATCTTCCCATTCGATCTTTAATATGCTTGTTTAAGGAGTCATATAGTATGACTTTACTAACCTGACCATTATCATTCAAAGATTAAAAAATTCTCAAAAATTTCCTTAAGATAACATTTAAATTCTTTTAATTTAATTTTATATAATGGACTGAAATGTCCTTATATCCATTAATATATTAATAATTAGTGCATTATGATCAGATGAAGGACAAGGAGCAGTTTTAAAATAATTCACTTTATTAAGTAAATCTGTAGAGGCATAAATCCTATTAATTCCAGTTTGTGGTCATGTCCATGAGAATAATAAGTGAAGAACAATGACTTATCTTCTGCTTTTACTATTAAATCAATTACATTATTATTACTTATCCATCTGTTTAGTGCTTTAGCTGATGTCAGAATTTTAGCTTTCTTCTGTTCATTTGTGTCTTTTACACTAGATAAAAATCTCCTGCTAAAATTAAACCACCCTTACAATAAATTTGCAGCAAGTTTAAGTGATCTTTAGCCATTCTTGAATCAATCCCAGGGATCCAGTAAAATTAAGTAGTGTATAGATTTTGCCATTATATTTACATTTTGTAACCTAACTTATTTAAGTATTATATATCTGTATCTATCAAGTGCATCTCTTGCAAGAATATAATGTCCCCTCTACTTAATTTTAGATATCTCATTACTGATTTCCTTTAGTTGTCATTATTTAATATATTTACATTAATAAACAGTATACTAAAACTATCTGTAATGTGTATTTAAAAAGATTTCTTTTAAAAGATAATATGACACATGTATCCATCATATTAATTTAATTGTATATAAAACTGCAATGCAGTCCTCCAACACTATCTTAAACATTAAACATTTTTTGAATTCTTCCTTTCTACAAACTGAACTAATAAAACTCATAAATAAAAATAAAAACAAGTCTACAACTGCAACTATATTAGTAATAAAACACAACCTACCATGGATACCAAAGTTCCTAGTTTGCTTATAAAATACACAAACTACTATAATATATCTCTACCTACCAATACCTAACAATTCATCAAAAAAAAGCCAAAAGTTATAAATGTTCCCATTTAAAACTATCCTCCCATTACTACATAAAAGATTAATAATCCTTTCCATTAATCACAAATATTAAATAATCCAACAAATTGTGTACTATACACCTATTTATGCAATAGTAGTATAAATTATCCATTAATTATTCCTAAATTATTTGTGTATTCAATATTCTTGTAACTAAATCTCTAAACAAATAAGTAGAACAAAGTGGGACCTGAAGAGATAAATATATCTTTAAACTTACAGGTGACAGCTAATCTTATCATACTAAACTATTAAACAAAAGGAAAATCAATGCACATATATATTCATTATGCTAAAAGATATACAAATATTTTATAAATCTAACAAAAGCTCTGAATTAATTTTCAAAGTACTAGTGTCTATATTTCAAAATTGTGTAATATGACAAATATCAAAATATTTAAAAATCCTTTAGCTTACTAAAGTAATTCATAAAAATATGTGCATTACTGAGGTCAAAGAGAATGTCTTGCCATTTTGCAGTCTATATGTATTCAAAAGTTACAATGTGTTTAATTCAAATCTGATTCTCCCTTCCCAGGTTCAAACATATTCAAATATCTACTTTACTTTCTATCATGATGGATTTACTGATTCAGCAATATAACACTCAAAACTCAACTCTGATTTATGAAGTTAGTTATTTCAGGTAGTCTTAGTGAATATAATAATATTCAATATGTACAAAGCTTAAAACTTTACATGACCAAGTTCAAATTTCAGCTTTCAGGATATTTTCAAATATTTTATATGGTTTTCTATGTAAATTATATTAGATCTAGTACATTCACATTTCAGCCATATGTAAGTATATGTAATACATATCTTTCTTAAAGGAAGTATGCTATTTAAATATATTTTTCTTCTTATGTGCCCACTAATATTCTACCCTATTCTATATAACTTGTATTTCTAAAATCTCTCATCAAGGTGTGATTTAATCTTCAGCTCTCTATTGGAGATTACAGTAGGTGCATATATTTCTTAACTTACTAATACTGCTCTTTTATTAGTCATACATAGTTTTTGTTTTACCACTTTTTCACATCTAAGAAAATAAAAAAAGGATGTTATTTGACTAGATTTCTCACACATGTACTTTTAAAAAAGAAGAAGAAAGAAAAATAAGTTCCTTTCTGTTTTCACATACATCAGTGATGAACTTTGACCTAGAATTTCTTCAGAACAGCTCAAGGTAGGAATCAAGGCAAGCAAGAATTATTACTATAATTTGACATTCAGTTAACCCAGCAATGCACATGCTAAGCAAAGTTAAGCAACTAAAATAAAAGTATCTTAAATAGTCTTAAAGTTACCAATTCTACTTCTTATAATTTAATGACATTCTCTTATAGAAAGTATTTTATTTAACATTTATAAATATATTTATAAGTTTTTAGTAAAATGAATGATATGAAGTCTTTCACTGTAAATTATAGTAAAACATTTAACCAACCATTTATATTCCTTATCATGAAACATTTTGCAGCTTAAAATATAAATGGACACTTACATATGTTTTGAAATATAAAGCCCAATACAAATCTTTTACTTAAAAATAAAGCCATTGTTTCAGAAAATAAAAGTTCTGCAATCAGAAAGTAAAAGTCACTTGTTCTTAAGCTTTTTAATTTTAGAAGAAGTATTCCAGGAATTCAGCTCGCTCTGTCTCTTGACAGATGCGCTATTCCAATCCACTTCTTCAGTATTATTAAGGATTTTACTTTTGTTAAAAAACATAGATGCCTCCTCCAGTGTGTCAAATATTTTAGTTCCTTCAGAAACAATTTGATCTTTGCAGGAAACATTGAAGTGACTTTATTATTGATCTTTTTAAGTTCCTTGATCAGTGGTGATCAGGATTTTCTTTTACTCATTACTTTACTGGAATAATCACTGTCAAATTTGACTACATGTACACCTATTTTAATAGGTGGGCTGGACCATGCTGTTTTTAATAGTTGATCTTTTTCTAAGCTACACATAAACTTAACTATAATTGAAAGTGGCAGTGTGTTTTCCTTCTTCAAAGCATCTCCCAGTGATCTATGTGTCCTTTCAATTCTGAAAGAAAAGTTTCAGGTAGATTTAATGTTTTATGTAGCCAGGTTGGTAAGAGTTTTTTTTGTTTGTTTTTGTTTTTTTTTTAGTGCCCCTTCATACTTTTCATGTATACCATAAACTATAATGTTATTTTGTCTGTCTGTTTTCTAAATCATCAACTTTATCTATGACACAGTTATTTTATTTTAAAAGAAATTAAATCTGAGACTCACTTTCATTTATTCTCTCTTAATGGTCATTTAAAGTTGCTTGCATACTACTGATTTGTACACCTAGTTGTTTCATAAAAAAATCTAAATGTTCCATCTTCTTTCTGGTCCCTTGTTTGAAACTATCTAATTTGGTATCCAGTTCATCCATTTTATGTAATACATCCTGCATACTGGATATTAGTGACTAGATATCCTGAGTACCATTTTTCAAGTAGCCCATGTTGACGTCTCTTCTCTGTTAACCAAACAGTTAAAGTTCTGACAGGAAAATTGCAGCTTTTGAAGAATTTGAAGCTATAAATCTTTTCTCTGCCTATTAGTGAATAAAATTAGCTAACAAGTATCTCCAAATTTTAATTTTGTGATTATATTTTATATCAGAGAAAAGTCTTCAGTAATAGAGCTTTCAACAGTTGCTCCTCTCAGTTAGTTATCTTGACCATGGTTCCTCCATGAGAACTGGTGTTTTTAGAAAGTGTTGACTTAAATGAGATTACCCCTTGAAGAGAATGTAAAACCCAGGGGTGTTGAAGATGCCAGAGACATTTAGATATACTGAATAGGATGGCTTCAACTTTTTAAAGTTAAGGCTAAGACCCAAGCACCTACACTCTGGATTGATTTCTATAAACATTTAAATAATGGATCACTAATATAGCAGAGTCATTTACAGGGACCAAGGTCACTAGATAATCCTGTTAAAAAATGATAGGGATTTCAGGAATGCAAATTTCAAAGACATTGATGAATACAATGAACATAAGTGGCCCATGTACTTATTCTTGCAGTACAGCCCCATCCATCTTCAGAGTGTAAGGAACCCTTCATTTGATTCTATAAAGTGATTTGATGATAGAGCAATGAGGAGTTCATACTAATGGCCAGTCTCTTAGAGTAAACTGTGATATAGAGTGAAATCAAAGGCTTTGGATAAATCAATAAAAATGGCCCTCTCCCATTTATTTCTTTGTCAGAGCTAAGGTAGCAGTTACAGTCCAAAATGTATTTTTTAAAATCAAAGCCATGCTGGTTTTCACTAAGCAGACTTCAGCTTTAGCACTAATCCCTATGTAATTCCTTGGAAAGTGGTAAAAAGATCAATATTGCTCAGTATGGATTTAGTTGACTGAAAGGCCCTTGTTACACAGCGGGGCAATAGCCATTTCTAAAGAGAGTAAGAAAGCTCTAAGTGATAAGGACAGGTTAATAGCATTTTGAAAATAGGAGATCAATGTGCCACATACCTTTATGAATTTAGAGATCAGACATCTAACCCATCTTATTCAAACTTCAGAAAGTTCTTCTGCTGGTGATTAACATCTCTGAAGGAAGAACAAAGGATATTGCTGTTTAGATAAGTACAAGGGGACTCTTGTTGTGGAAAGTGAAAATGTGAGCAGCAAGCTGGTAGGTAAAAAGGTCAGAAATAAATTTAAGGTCCAAGAAAGGTCTATATTTTGTGTTTCTTATTCAGTGTACCAATAAGAAAGAATTACCCAATCAAGTTAAGTTTCTTCAACAATCCATTGGGTCGTCAAGGAGCCATAGTTGTCTTTCTTTCAATTGAGGCTGAAGCCTTATTGATTGATGTGTGTTTTTTATTTCTTCCAACATCTAGATGAGTAAGACCCATTTTTGTTAAGTTAGATGTGTCTCTTTTTGTCTTAGTGGACAGAGGGGCTTTTAATTTTTTATTCATGCATAGAAAAGAACTGTTGAGGCAACAGATCATTAGATTTGTACTGTTTATGTTATGAACTGCATTATCATAAAAGAAGTCCCTACTACTAATATGGGAGACTCATAGAAGGCACTAATATAAAAATTCTGTTATAGATTATGTTATTTCCTAGTGGAGTTCAGTCATAAATTGGGTGACTCTAGACCCCTTGAAAATGCATTATGATTAGTTTCTAAATAACTGGAATTACACTGCTGTACCATTTATGCCTAACTGGTTATAAAGAGACCAATTCACTAAGGAATAACTGAAAATACCAAAGTTTCTTAAATTTCCCACTTAATTTTGACTACCAAAGTTGATCTTCCAGACTGAGGTATGTAACTGCTTACTTTGCATACTGTAGATAAAAAAGGAATCTGCCTTAATATGAAAATGTGCTTTCTTTTAATTAGATGACCAGACAAATTGCTCCTTGAACCCCTGCCGAAATGGTGGTACCTGTGTTAATGAAGCTGACTCCTATATCTGTGATTGTCGCACAGGTTTCAAGGGGCGAAATTGTGAATTATGTAAGTTTTTTTTAACAATATAAACTAGAAGTATGTATATATGCATGTATGCATGAATTTATATTGTGTACATATATGTGTGTGCCAATGTGTGTGTATACTGGGGTTGTAGGCACTTAGTACAGATCTTAACTTCCTTATACTACATGTTTCTTTGTGTTTATAGTTAATATACTGATTCCTCTTAAAAAATATAAACATGTTTGTGCATGTTCATTACTATAAGCAGAAAACAGAAGGTGATGGATATGATTCCTGTGACTGGTGACAGGTACTGATGGGGTTTGAATCCCACTACTGCCAAACAAATGTCATGGATAGCACTACTGCCATCAGTTTTCATAGTCTGACTGCCAACCAGTGTGCTACCGGGTCTATATTAGATATTCGAATGCTTAAAAGTTTGAATCACTAAAGAATGAACTTTAGTGATCGAACACTTAAATGTTCGAATATACATAAAAAATTAAAAAAAAAAAAAAAAAAAAACTAAAGGGTGTAAGCAGGGGGGCAAGCCCCCCTGCACCCCCCACAACCCACACTACTTAAATATACCAACTCCAAGATAGTGCTACAGTGTAGGAAATGGGAAATTTTCCAATTCCGCACTGTAGCACACTGAAGTGCAATCTCGGGGGTTGGTATATTTAAGTAGCAGGGGGGGGCTTGCCCCCCTGCTTCAACCCTTTACTTTTTCTTTTTTTTAAATATTCTTTTTATAGATATTCAAACTTTTAAGGGTTCGATCACTAAAGTTCATTCTTTAGTGATTCGAACTTTTAAGCATTTGAATATCTAATATAGACCTGTGCCACCTGGGTATGTGCAGGACAGGGGCTATGGTTCTTGGATCACTTCACTAAATTCATCCCAGCCCCAAGACCATAACAGATATGCACCTCTATCCTGAATATGGGCTTCCAACATCTACATCAAGACTATAACTACACATTGGTCATTTACAGGGCTGTGTCTTTTGTAAAGCACCCCAGGCCCCTTTCTCACTACTCTCTCTCTATGAACCACTGTGTCTCTAAGTGGCCCTTACCCATGGGATAACTGCTTTATTAAAAACACTATTTTTACCACACACACACACACACACACACACACACACACACACACACACACACACAGTGATCAGTACCCCCCCATTCTCAGGTAATAAATAACAATAACACATATTTAAATAAAAAATGCCAGCCACAAGATAATAAAATAGAATAAGTAAAACTTTAACTAAGAAATAAAGAAAGCAGTGCTGATACATATTAAATATACAGACAATAAAACTGCACAGAGAAGACAAAAATAGTCTGTTATACAGGTAACAATATTTAAAGAAATAATCATGGAAAATACATTTAATTAACCTAGCGTAAAGAGTTTTGAGTACTGTGCCCTTACTGTGCTAAGCTCCTAGAAGATAAGAGGCAGAATAGCAAACAATAAACTTACTGGGAAGTGGTCACTACAATATTTTCAGTAATACTAGGCTCCTCACTGGCCTCAGATTCAAATAAATATTAATTTCAACTCTTCACTCCTATATAGAAACTCTGGGTTAATCAGATTACATCATTCACTTTCTCGCACACTGGAACAGTGGATTAACTAACAGTAAACATCTATTACATACCTATTGCTTATTACAAATGACTTGGCCATCCTGCAGGAAGGTTTATCTCAAATAAATAACTGATGTAAAAATCATAGTCTGAAACTAAATGCCAAAAAAATTCATTACTGTATCCTTTGGGAAGTCATCTACCCAAAAGAACTAGTACACTGTCAATATGCCCTTAAGAGTAGTCCAGTTATTCAGGCTTCGGGAACTTATGCTGACAGTGACCTAACCTTTCAACAACATGTGTCTATTGTTGCAAGAAAGTCCTTCTATACTGCACAGCTTATAAACAAAGGGATTGTGTCTAGATCTAGGGATATTATTGTCCCATTTACTCAGATCTCATTAGGCCATTCATTGACTGTAATGTCCCCCTTTCTCATGTATCTGTCCAGATGCATACAATAACTGGAATCCTTCCAAAGATACAAGACCTTAACAGCATGTACTACATGGACTGACTCAAAGTCCTGTCACTCTATGCCGTAGTTTACAGACTGCTAAGAGGTGACCTGTGTCTGGCATACAAGGCATTCTCCAATGCATTACGGATGGATTTACTGTACATCAGCAAGTTAAATGACATCAGCAATATTTGGTCTATGGATCTAAACCTCTGCTGCAACATCGATAGAACAGTTTGGAGGGAGAGGTATATTTCACAGACTATATCACTTCTATGGAACAGCCTCCCCATCAACATAAAACAAAGTTCATCCCTGTCCATTTTCAAATGCAACTTAGATCTATGAATGGAAAACAGAAAATTTATACCAGGACTGCCCCCTGTACTACTAATGGACAGATGCAAATTTGTGGTGTTGGCCAATTGGTTACTTACCCTGTAAAAAATGTTGATGTTCTCTGAAGTTAGTTTCAATGTGCAGGGGTCGATGAATAAGCCATAAATGAAAGAAGGTTTGGATGATCTAATATAGACCCAACTTCATGAGAAACTACAGAAAATGACACTTTGCATTTTAAATACAAATTTCCTAAAATATTCTTCCTTTCATCTTTTTTACATTTAAAAGATAAAAGGTCTCACATCCTCATGCCACAGATAGCATGCATATTGCTTTACAAATGCATTACTACTAACACAATAAGGAAGAGAAAAATACATTACATCTTTACACCAGTTTTCTCTAGCCTGGCACCCCTCTGGCAGTACAACTCCTAACAGCAGTAATGCCTTAAAAAGACATAAGTTTTAAGTTGTGGTTGCTTTGAATTTTTTTAAGTATTAGTTCTATGACCTGTCTGTTTAATTTGTCTACAACTAAGACACATGCTTCCAACAGAGAATATGTAAATATTTGATTGTTAATGTCCACAGAACAAGACTTTACTGATATATGGGGAAAGTGAGTGGTACCTTGGTATAATTTAAACACATGGGCCATCGCATGACAATAATTCATCTTTTTAATTTCCATATATTATCCATATTGCTCGTACTGATCTGATTTCTGAATGACCACGTGCTTGATTCATATGCATGTTCATTTGGGATTGTTATTTTATTAGTACAGCATATCTTGCATTATTTGTATGTTATTTCCTGTCAAATGCAGTATATATGATAGGTGTATTATGCCTTCAGGATCCTGAGTTTTAAAGGGAGAGAGTGATGGGACTCAGGACTAATGTCACTCACCCATTGTTATTTCCTGTCAAATGCAGTATATATAATAGGTATATTATGCCTTCAGGATCCTGAGTTTTATAGGGAGATAGTGATGGGACTCAGGGCTAATGTCACTCATCCATGATGTCTTGAACTACAGCCATCTTCAGTGAGCGAGTTTCTTACTTGGTCCTCTCTTCAATAAGGTCTTGAACTACAGTCATCTTTAATGTGTGTGTCTCTTTTTTGGCTAGTGTGATATTTTGCACCTATACACGGCTGTGACATGGTGTCA
>NC_056734.1:524260437-524271101 GCF_019279795.1 Protopterus annectens
CAAATGAAAGTGAAGAGCTTTTCGTCTACCCTGCCAGTTTGGTAGACTTCATCAGACAAATCAGCTGTGCAAAACAAGAGAGTTAAATACATTTTTTTAAAATAAGATTGACATGACAACCAGCCTATGACAATTACAATAAATACACAAAAGTCTAAATAACAACAAAACTTACTGGCCAAAGTAGTTTCAGGACGCTCCTCACTCTAAGCTACTGTACCTATTTAATTATACTATATACATATAAAATACAAACAATGTGTAAAAATAGTCATAAAAATGTATCAATTGACACTTTCCAAACACTTAAAAACTAATAACTATAATTTAACGCAAAAGACTTTTCAGTTTTAAAATATATGACAGTGAAGTGATTTCATTCAAACCTGGATCTGTGTAAGAATTTAATTTTAACTGCCATATTAATTCACACTTTTCTAAAAGAAGTTGGTAGGGGCCACCTTTTAAAACTGGGGTGACGATCTATTACCCTAAACAAAAAACTGTGGGTGGTTTTCATTACAATGCCTAGCCAGTGCATTTAAACTGTTTTTCTTTCTAATATTGTATACATGTTCGTATATCCTATCTCTCAGCCTCCTGTCAGTCTTCCCTATGTAAAATGCAGGGAATAGCTGGCAGAAGGCCAGGTACACCACTGCTTTGGAATTACAGTTGTACCTACCCATCGTCTGTTATTTCATTTTGCCCACACTGAAATTTAATCCTGTTGAAATTAATTTACAGTAGTTACATGATTCACATTTGTAAGTACCCATTATTCTGTGCGAGATACTTACTTCTGTCTCCACAAAATTCTTTAAATTTCTACCTCTTTTAAAAATTAAAGTCGGGCAATTTCCCAACTTCTCAATTAGTCTCTTCTCAAAATACATTAGATTCCAATTTCTCTCCAGGATCCATCTCAAATCACTTGCTTCTAAATTATACACCATAATGAAGCTCCTTTTAAGTTCCTTACGTGCACCAGTAGCCATAGGGCATGGTTCAACTTCTCCTAGCTCTACCTTCACACACATGGATGGTTCATTAACAGGGCTAGAACGTACAGCACTCACTCTCTGATCACCAGTGAGGATAGGTCGATAAAAACCTGTGCTTCTTTTAGTTTGTACCTCACTTATTAGTTCAAGTACTAAATGTACACAATATTGTGTAAACATTTTTGAATTTCACTTTTTCAGTTCATGAAAAGGTAATCACCTATTTAGATGTGGATTTAAGGAAAGAAGAGTGTGAGAATCGGTATGTAGCTAGAATTCACTGTAAGAGCACTTATTCGAACACTATGTCACATTACACTAGTTGCCATCCCCCACACCAGAAGAGATCTGTACTCAAAGGCCAATTAGTTAGAGCGGCAAGTATGACTACTGATATGGTCAGCTTTTTGGATGAATGTGAGATTTTAAAAAACATGTTCATTAGCCGCGGTTATCCTGAACATTTAGTACTTGAACTAATAAGTGAGGTACAAACTAAAATAAGTACAGGTTTTTATCGACCTATCCTCACTGGTGAACAGAGAGTGAGTGTTGCATGCTCTAGCCCTGTTAATGAATCATCCATGTGTGTGAAGGTAGAGCTAGGAGAAGTCGAACCATGCCCTATGGCTACTGGTGCACGTAAGGAACTTAAAAGGAGCTATTATGGTGTATAATTTAGAAGCAAGTGATTTGAGATGGATCCTGGACAGAAATTGGAAACTAATCTATTTTGAGATGGGACTAATGGAGAAGTTGGGAAATTGCCCAACTTTCATTTTTAAAAGAGGTAGAAATTTAAAGAATTTTGTGGAGGCAGAAGTAAGTATCTCGCACAGAATAATGGGTACTTACAAATGTGAATCATGTAACTACTGTAAATTAATTTCAACAGGATCAAATTTCAGTGTGGGCAAAATGAAATATCAGACGATAGGTAGGTACAACTGTAATTCCAAAGCAGTGGTGTACCTGGCCTCCTGCCAGCTATGCCCTGCATCTTACGTAGAGAAGACTGACAGGAGGCTGAAAGATAGGATATACGAACATGTATACAATATTAGAAAGAAAAACAGTTTAAATGCACTGGCTAGGCATTGTAATGAAAACCACCCACAGTTTTTTGTTTAGGGTAATAGATCAAGTCACCCCAGTTTTAAAACGTGGCACCTACCAACTTCTTTTAGAAAAGTGTGAATTAATATGGAAGTTAAGATTAAATTCTTACACAGATCCAGGTTTGAATGAAATCACTTCACTGTCATGTATTTTAAAACTGAAAAGTCTTTTGCGTTAAATTATATTTATTAGTTTTTAAGTATTTGGAAAGTGTCAATTGATACATTTTTATGACTATTTTTACACATTGTTTGTATTTTATATGTATAGTATAATTAAATAGGTAGAGTAACTTAGAGTGAGGAGCATCCTGAAACTACTTTGGCCAGTAAGCTTTTTGTTATTTAGACTTTTGTGTATTGTAATTGTCATAGGCTGGTTGTCATGTCAATCTTATTTTAAAAAATGCATTTAACTCTCTTGTTTTGCATAGCTGATTTGCCTGATGAAGTCTACCAAACTGGCAGGGTAGATGAAAAGCACTTCACTTTCATTTGGAATAAAGCTTTGTGGATTATTTATTTGTGCACCGGAGCTGTTATTTTATTTATTCAGTTCCTGAAATCTGTTCGGACTCATTCTCCTCCAGTCGTCCCCCCACCCCCAGTCTTGTGGCATTCCTTTACAACCTCTGAAATGGTTTTACATCCTTTTCCTGCAAAGGACAGCAGAACTTGCAGAGTGTTCCTCCTGTGATCTGACTTGTGACCTGTAGCACTGTAAGACTGTCTGTGCAACTCGTGAATTAGTTTATGTCTAGATGCATCCCACCATCTTTATTTTGCCTTTCTCTCACACCAATCTTAAATTGAGCCAGATGGCTTATTTCTGCAGTGATGAGAACTTTCATGTTTCTGTTTAGCTGAGTGGTACCTAATTTATCATTCTCCCAGCTGGTAATCAGTATTGAGGCTCATGGTCCATAGGTATATGACCTTGTACTTTGCAGCACTATGAACCACAGCACAGCTGAGACCACAGAGTACATTTCCAGTCTATCAATGTACCCCTATAGGCTCTTTCCCCAATCTGACATGAGTCCCACTAATTTTAGTGACATCTGTGAATTGGTTAGTCATGTGTTCGCTACCTCTGGTAATATCCAATATGAATGTCCAAAGATTACACAACCCAAGACAGACCTGTCTGCAACTCCATTAACCATGTCTGCCTGTGTTAGTGCTCCCTCACCAGTACTTTCTGTTTTATCACTATCAAGTACATTTAATTATTTTGTAAAGTAGAATAAACCTCTTCCTTCTCTTAGGGACCCTGCTCAAACGTTCCAAATGATATCACCAAAAAGAAAGCAGAGTCCAACTAGACCATTGTAATAATTTATTATAAAACAAACATTAGTGCTTTTGGGTAGAAAACTCCGAAGAAGGGTTTTCTACCCAAAAGCGCTAATGTTTGTTTTATAATAAATTATTACAATGGTCTAGTTGGACTCTGCTTTCTTTTTGGTGACATTTAATTATTTTCTACACCAGCACAATACCTTCCTATTTTGGTAGTTGCCCATTTATGAGGCATAAAGTCAAAGGCTTTGCTAGCGGTGAGATAACCTCATACATGTATCATATAGTTTGCATGTGAAATATTTGAGATTTCCTCCCTCAGTCACCTCTGTAAACAGGCAAATTCCAATTCATATTATAAAGTCTTTCAGAACTGATCCTACTATTCAGGCATCTAAGGTTCTTATGATAATGCTCATAGGATTGATATAACTGTGCTGCACCACTATTACCAACACAACCCATCAGAGCATTTCAGAGAGACACAATTAATAATGAGACAATAGCTACAATATTTAAAGTATTTTTCACTGGGTAACCCATCCACATTCATTTTTATCATTATTCATACTCTGAGGTTGCACAGACTTGGGAAAATAGGAATATGAGCTGTCTCAGAAAAATCAAGTGTTCCCCTTTTCCAATATTGTGTGAACTGGCCCTTTTCCAATATTGTGTGAACTGACCCTTTTCCAATATTGTGTGAACTGGATGCTCTCAGTATCAGTGCAAAAATGTAGTGCCTTTATAGACATATTGAATTGTTACACTTTAATCCAAGAAAACCTTTATTGACTCTCGATAAATGCAGCAAATCTATTTGACCGTCAATATCTGAATATGCTTGGCTATGTAGTAAACAGTTAGAATTATTACTGTGACTGTTCCTTGTTATTCTATAGGTTGCCTTGGGTTCTCTTCCTTTTATGGATTGCTGCATAGAGAAACATCATGTATATGTGGTAAATGTGAATTTCAGTATAGAAACTCAGCAGTTTACCTTTGATAATGTCCACTTTGATAGCCAGTGCCACAGATGTACTGGGATAAAGCCCTGACTATGGGCCCTGCAACCTGAGATTGGCACACAATTCTGGTGCCCAGTAGTAATGGAAGGGAGGATGGCAGGCCCTGCGTGGGAGGAGGAAGGGGCGGAGCTGACTACATACACTTCCTGTATCACTCTATAGAAGGGCAATAATGCAGGAGTTAAGCTCACCAAGTCACTGATGGATTTTTAGCCTTTATAGTGAGTGTGGAAGTGCATGCTTACAAGAGAAAACCATTGTAAGCCACTGTGGTAATGTTGTTCATATACCTCCACCCTGCACAGAAGGTGGGATTAGGTTACTCAGAAAATCCTCTCATTGTCAAAATGCCAATGAGAGCATAAACAACCCTCATGGTTGCCTGAATGAAGCCCCTCCAGCAGCTCTCACCTTGACTCTTAGTGGAATCCCAAGACCAGAGGAATGCATAAACCCTGTCTAGTCGAGGGGAGGCTTCATAATTGGAAAGCACAGGGACCAAACTTACTTTGAAACAAAGTGTTTACTTGTGATGACTTCTGCTATGTGGACTGCACTTCAACATTCCAGGTATCAGTAAGTTGCCATAGATTCCCTCTTCATTACTGACTGCATTTTTCATTACAACCCCTGCAGTGACCAGGATGGCTTACTCTACCTACTGTACACAGGAGTTGATTCATGAGAACTTAATGAAACCAAAGTAAGGACAGTGAGACTGGAGTAAAAAAAGCTCTCCTTTAACACATGACAACAAGTGTGTAACTGCTGATAGACATTATTTAAATGTTTAGCACTTTTGTCACCTAAAATAACTTCTTCACAACCATCAAATTTTATAAAACTTGAGTTTAAATAGTTACAGTAAAATAAATGACCTATGATAGCATTCAAATAAAACAAGCATTTGTCATGTAACAGTACATATAAAAAGTTAATGTATATATAAATATATATATATATATATATATATATATATATATATATATATATATATATATACACACACACACACACACACACACACACACACACACACACATATATAGATGTAGATACACACACAAACAAAAAAGGATGTGAATTCATACAAAGTCCTATGAATCCATTAATCATCTTAAAAGACATAATTTTAATGCATTTTATGTTGATGTTGCCAGTTAACCCAAGATAGAGACTGGCATCCAAAATTACTGCTATGATAATTCTGTGTACAGTAATAGTGAGTCTATATCTCCACCCATAATATTCAATTGAACATTTCTAACACAAAAATATTTGTAAGTGTTTATTATTGAATGTTGTGCCTAAATAAAGCATCATTGGGGTATTCAGTGGTGATCACATAAAGGTCTTCATAAATTATCTGGCTGAGCATTCAACTGGGTTTACCAATACACAATGCCTCACAACCTGAACAATGGCTGGGTATATTCAAGTATAATGTTCTGTGACAGCAAATTACTTAAGTGTGAAAAATTAATGTTGGAACAAGCATTAAAGTGGCAAAAGGAGCATACAACACATTTAAACTTGATCTTAAGATGTGACTAAAAATATGTCACTTCAACAAGTTATTTGAAGGAATGATCCTTCTTATTAAGAAAGCTATGTAAGCTGCCAGTGCTTTTTCTGAGAATGTCCGTCCTTAAATCAGACTTTAAATACTATAGTAAATATGTGTTTCTTGTTATTTCCTGCATCCACACTGTATACTAATCACATAGCCAAGTTATAACTTCATAAGTTGCAATTTTAAAACAAAACCACAGCCTCTCTTAAAACTGGTTTGTGTATGGAATGTCTTTCATTCATTACTTGCATAAATAAGCCTTCTAGTAGATGTTATTTTAACCTCGCTCTGTATTCATGCAAGATCTACCATTCTCAAATTCATTATCAGTTATCAGTTTGGCACTTGAAAGACTTTAATGATGTAATGACTTTAATTGGATTATTTTGTATAAATAAGCTGTGATCATGATGTTCAATTATCCCTAGAAGGCGTAAGCCGATGTACCAGAAGGTAACCAGTAAAAGTTGGCACAACATAGTGCGGCTCCTTGTTTTATTTTTTTATCAGTTTGGATAACTTAATTAATTGTTTTTTAACAATCCCCGGGATTCATGAAGCTCGGCGCAAGGCCGGCGTAAGGTCTGCGCCGGCGGTGCAGTGAATAGCCGGCGCAGTAGCGCCATATGCATATTAATGAGAGTGCACCGCAACCACAGACACGTGCGTAGTGTACGTGAGCGAGCCCAGGTAGGATGCGTCTGGAGGCGTGTCTAAGCCGGCATGAGGTGAGCAACCTAATGTGCTGACAGCCACGGTCCGCCCATAATAGTAATGGCAGCAGCCAGGTCCCGTGCAGAATGAAACGCACGTAGAGTATGCAGCATAGTACCCGTCCCAAATAAACGGAGAAGCAAATACAAGCCACGAAGGCTTAAGTGTACCCATCCAAGGAGCAAAGGATACGCATATGACCGCGTTTGTCCCGCAATGCACCGTCAGTGGTTACACTCAGAGAAGGTGTACAGCAGCATGTCAGCGTGCCGCACCGACATAGGAGCAGCGACTAAGGTCACCACCTGTCCCACTTTGGGTGGGGCAGTCTCTCTATGGGCAGTTGTGTCCCGAAAATACGTATTAAAAATGGCAAATGTGCTAAGATTGTAGGACATAATGATATCCCGTATTTAATGTAATGGTAGCATGAATTGGTTATTTCTGTAACTGAAATACCTAAATGTCACAAGAAACAGAATAAGCAAGCAAATTGCCATAACAATAAGCTTTTACTTAGGCAAACAAGTGAAGTTCTATGCTATATAGTGACCGTGTGTATGTGTCGGCCTGTAAAGTGAGATGTGAGTCCCAGAAATATCCCAGCTTGGAAACTGGAAAAGGTGGCAACCCCAGTAGCGACATGGGCATGGTCACCAGGGTACCAGCTGTCCCAATGTGCCATGGACAGTCCCTGATTGGACAGTTGTGTCACTGCAACAATCGGAAAAATGGAAAATGACCCCAGATCCCCTGCCAAAAATATTCCCGCAATATACATGTAATAGTAGTATAAAACATATACATTTGTATATGAAACACATACATGGCATAAGAAAATGAATAAGGAACCCAAATGCTTACAGAATAAGCTTATAGTATGGCAAACAAGTGAAGTTCTGTCAACTGCACTTGCCGTGGGTATGTGTAGTCCTGCAAATTCAGTTTCCACATAACATGCCCCACTATGGGCATTGGAAAAGGTGCCAACCATAATGGTCACAAGCAGTTGTGAGAGTACATAGCTGGGTAGCTGTGTCGACATAACAACAGTAAGGAATCAAGATACCTTAAACACAGGCAAACATGTGCATAGCAACATATCCCACACCCAACAACGTCTCTGTCGCATACACTGGATGGCGTATGTTGAAGTGTAATATCCAGAAGCAGAACCCATGCATTCAGATGTAATACACAATAGCCTCATTGTACATGTCAGTCCCACCCATGTACACCTGTGCACCCTAACCTGCTAGCATCCGTGTACAGCTATACACCCACACACAATGTGCATACCTGAAATGTGGTAAGATGTTTGTGTTAGGCAATGCCACGCGGCCAAATACGTACCCCACATGTCACCAACCCACCTCAGGTACAGATATGTAAATGGCTGCATGTGAATGTGTCTGCAGAATGTGTACATCCCGCATGTGGTATGTACCCGTCGAAACCATATAGGTTTGCATACGACATGGTGCACATAACTGTACACATGTGGACAAGTCGGGTTGTTGAACCACCGCATCGATGTTTAGCTATGCAGTGAAGTCGATCACATATAGCGGAACACGTGCCTATCAAACAGGACGTCCTAACAGGGTGCTACAGGCAAAGAAGGGGAAGGTGGGACATCACATGTGGAGAGTAGCGTTGCGGACGCCAAATACACACGGTCAAGGTAAAGGACGGAACAACATGCATATGGCGGATGGATGTTGTTCAAAATATATATAGAAACACATATGAAGTGCCAGTTTAGACTCGAAATACTATATAATGCATTGAATTGTACCGCACAATATGGCAGTAGAAGTAAGCCTGCATGTAATTGGTGAAGCTAAGCTGTAGTGTGATGGAATTCTGATCCTGGCAGTAACCAGTACAGCAGGCTTATGTCTGTCAGCATTAATTATCTGCTGGGTTACAGAACAATAAATGTATGTACATGCATAACATCACCCCTACCTCTGAGGAGGATGGCCTTGTGAGCTCAATGGAAGATAACAGTACAACTCCTTACCAGAGAGACAAAGCAGCGTATTAAGAAATTAACTGAGTACTGTATCGGAACAGTCTAGGGTCCTTGAAACAGTTACAATCACAGAAGGACAGTGTAATTGACAAGGTGCCTTGCAAGGCTGTGTTATTCTCATGGGAAAACATTTTAAAAGCCCCCAGCACCCACGTATGTATAGACTATTGTGGACCATAGTGATGGAAATGCCCTGTGACCGACCACGTCAGTAAGGTGGGCAAAAGCTGATTGTAAACACTATATAAAGAAACTGCTTACTGTATAGAGTCAGACAAAACTCTCATACTTGGACTGTATATGATTTAGCCTGCCTGTGTACACTACTAAAACTTTCTGAACCCGAGCCTCCTGTGTTATTGACTGTCACTTAGAAAAGCCTACTGACAACTACAGTCTGGTTTTAACAACTTATTTGACATTGTGATCCTTGTAATCCGAATTCCCTTGGTAAGCTACAGGTCAGAGTGCATGGCTGGTTAGACATCTACGCAGGAGAATTTGCCTAAATGGTACTTCTTGAATGAAAAGACCTCCGACTGAATTGTTGTGTGTAAAGAGGCTGTTTACTGTCTGATCTGTGGCTGAAAAGCGGAAAACTGGATCCCAAGAAGAAATCGTGCAGCCTTAAACAGGAGGCTCAGGTAAGGAGTGTTTGCCTCTTTGTCTCTATTGTAGATCAGGGACCAGACTACATTGTGTTTCTGTTAACAGTTGTGATAGCGGTCAAGACCTACCCACATACTGTTAAATCTGAACATAGGTCAGGGGAACACACAGCAGAGTAAATAGTCATTGTAGACACTACAGTGGATACAGGGAAGGAGACACCACGTGGTATGAGAGAAGGGCAGTAGCAGTCGTGTAGAGGATATGGGAGACTATTGAAGAAACAGATCATGTGATCCGCGTTTGACGGGTGACGGAAGTATATGCAATCGCAGAGAGCACATGATGTGAGTTATCCAGCAAAATGGGGTAATAGATACGACATTGATGGTATATTACACAAAATATCGTTACTGAAACATTGTAATCCCTGAAAATGTGATGCACATGTTCTACGGTAAACACCTGTTCCACCCTGAGAGGGACAGTCCCTCTTTGGCCAGTTGTGTCCTGCAAACAAACCGAACAAATGGCAAATGTCCTGATATCTCAGGACAAACATTTCAGATATATTTCAAAATGGTAGCATAAAACAGTAATTTTGTATCTGGAACAACATAATATCATAATAAACAGAATAAGCAACTGAAATGCTACAACAATTGGTCGCTCTCCTGGCAAAAAGTGAAATCCTGTCCTATGTACTGGCCGTGGGTATGCTTTTCCTGGAAAATTACACGTTCCAAACACTAATGTCCCACAATGTGCATTTGAAAAGGTGGCAGCCCTAAGATGTGCAGGCGACAAAACAGCGACAATTGGGTATCCGTCATGCACATAGGTGGATTGAGGTAGTGAACTGAAGGGAACAGAACACTACAAATGTCAAAGCATCATATGTACACAGAGAAGATCATAATACAGTAGTACCGATAGCCCCCCCCCCACAACACCCTACCACCTCCGATACCACATCCAGGATATGAAGCGGGAGGGCAGGCTAGTCCCCACACGTTATCCTGTGGCAACAGAGGTAGCACAACGACCAAATGTAACAGAAGCTATTGAAACCACATCCCGAACTCGTAACATACCTAGGAACACCCGAGTAAGAAGACAGTCACTAAAACACAGTGAGGATATCTGTCAATTAATTAAAGTACCGAACCCTCATGCAGGACAGGAAGGCCAGGACCCAACCCCCATAATGTATAGACCGTGGACACCAGAAGATATCTGTAAAGTCACAGAGGGAATTCCCCATTTTTTAAAAAAAAA